>NC_056741.1:972498096-972600596 GCF_019279795.1 Protopterus annectens | reverse complement strand
CTCTACTATCTCCAGGTCATGTACCCCCTGAAAGGTTACCCTGGGTCTGTACACTCTTCTCCTGCTCAGTCTGGGCCAGTTGTCAGCATCATCATCTTCACTGACCTCAGCCTGTAGCACATAGAGATGTAGCAAAGCAGCAGCAGCCCCTATCATTTTGTCAGTTTAAATTCCCAAGTGCGTACTCCAGTGGTGCAGAGTATGTTGGAAAAATCAGATTGAAGGGTGTCTGCATACTTTATACTGGTGTGCTGCAGATGCAGCATGTGTGATTGGCTGACTATGATACATTCTACCTGCCAGCTACATTACTGAGGGGTTTGAATGGGCCAGTTTGAGTGGCAGAGGGATTATTAGTCATTTATAGTTGATTGGCTTTTTTAAGCTATTTCCTTTTATTTATTTATTTTTTCAATTTTCCCCACTTCTTAGCCCCGTGCCATGCTGCACAAACCCATGGCTCCAGTGTAAACATTGCTCAGCAGATTTGACCCTCCCCTGTACTTGAGCATGCTTAGCTTTTCTTTAACCAGCTAAGCACAGCTTAGCAGCCTCAGACACACCCCCTGCTTAGCTGTGCTTTGCTGAGCACAAACAGGAGCCGCTGAGTTCCAATGTGCTTACACAAATCATGACACACACCCTTTGCATGTCAGCTGTCTCTTCTGCCTACACTGCCATGGTTCCAGCCCTCACACAGTTAGTACCTGCGGACATGATGGCCTATTTTGCTATTCAGTAAACTTAGCTCATTTACATTCACCTAACTGCGTATTCCCTAGATACTACACTACACCAGAGCCTATGTCCTTAGCAACCACTATAGCTTGCCATTGTATGACTCTAAATGCCAGCTAGTATAATGGGGAACTTCAATATAGCTTTAAATATCATTTTTTTACAATTTAAATTTTTTTTTGCAAGCCAGCATGTTTGCAAGTCACTGTGCGCCACTTACCTGTGACATATGTGATAAAAAAAAGGTTTAATTTTTCATTAATTGCATCATTTTTAAATGTCAGTGGCCATAGTTTTGGCCATTTGAATGCCTAATGCACCTAATACATGCTTTTATTTGAGTTGTCATGGCCCCTGTTTTATTTTTACATGGTTATTAACCGCATACATTTTCCTGCAGACATGGCACCTACACCGATGCCTTTCTGTTTCTTAGATTGCAAAATAACCTCATTTGCATATTTTTTTTACCTGCAAATGAGGTGATTTGCATTCCACGATCGCATCCGTGGCTGCATAGTGCTGGGAGGCTCATGCACTCCCCCAGCCTTGTTTTCTGGATCATTCAGCAGACATGTTCCATGCCCGAGCATTAAGACTATTCCTCCTTGGAGAATAGCACCATGTAGGCTTTATTAAATTACCCCAATATCTTTTTAAAATGCTTCAATGTGTTTCCATAAACACACCAAAAGATAATGGCAACAGATCTGCTTGTGATTTATAGGAATTTCTGCCCTGCTGTGACTTGGCAAATGTTTCTTTCAAGAATTTCATCAAATAAAAAAGCAGCTGCCATTACACCTTCCTGTTAAAGATGCATTCTTTTGTAAACCCATCAAGAAAAAAAACAGTTTGTAAAGTCATTTGCCACAGCCTCATGGTTTCTCAGCAGAGAAGGATAGATGGGGATCTCCTCATTTGCTGAGGTAGCAGACTAAATTGAGAGACTGGCTCCCTTAGAAGCCATAGGCAAAAAGAAGGGAGTCCTGTAAAGTTTGAAGCAAGAGCAGGACAGTTCTCACTAATAGGGTATTGACATGTAAGTGTACCTGCTGAAAAGACAAAGTTCTTAATCCATTGGCTAGCGAAGTGCTCCCATACCTGAAGAAAGACACTTCTATTATCACCCTTGCCTGATGATCAGCAAGACAAATGGAATCTCTGAATGAAAGTTGGAATGCCCCATCTGCGAACAAGGAAGGAGGTGGTGGGCTGTCAACAAATACACCACGAAGGAAAGGAGGCCAGCATGCTGAGATTACTGAACTGGTGTCAAATTAATCTTGGCATGAAGTAAAATAAACATGGATGTTGTCATTAAACTAATAGTGCTAAGGTACATTTATTTGGCTGAGCAGTAGAAGGAAAGGAGTGAATGGATTATTTGCAACAAAGATTCAAATTTTTCTGAGATCAAATATCTGACAAATCCTGGTATCAAGGGGATAGCATATGAAAGTCAGAACTTACATTCACAGAAACTGGGATTTTATGAAGCTCACCATATTTTCTGAGACTATGAATAACCTAAAACCTAAGTTCATTGCCCAAATACACCATTTGGGTTACTGCCAGCAGGAGACATTACTTTCCA
This sequence comes from Protopterus annectens, assembly GCF_019279795.1. Classification (NCBI taxonomy): domain Eukaryota; kingdom Metazoa; phylum Chordata; order Ceratodontiformes; family Protopteridae; genus Protopterus; species Protopterus annectens. The sequence goes on along the minus strand of NC_056741.1, from coordinate 972,598,261 downwards.
TGGGAAAATATATTGATTCCATTAAGCTTTACTCAGGCTGGAACTGCAGGCACGCAAATTAGTGAGCACCTTGGTGTATGTGTGTGGCGGGAGTGGGGGCAAAAGAGCAGAACTGCTGTAAACTGAAAGTTTCTGGCTCAAGTTTAGGAATGCAGAAATCTCCAGGCATCTCTGACATTGTATATGTGATGGTAAGTATCATAAATGTCCAAACACTATGTGCAATCATTTATTGATGAGCAATGAAGAATGAAAATTGTGATAATACGAAAAGACTCTTAACAATTGATGTGTTTAGACTGCTGAGATTCATGACTAGTCTGAAATCCCTTCTGGAATACAAAAATGAACCTGGAATAAAACCAGCCAAGATGTGGCTTCTCTTTTGTGCACCTTGTGCAGCTCATTCTGGGAAGAAAGGCTCGATATGAGAAAGACTTTAAGTTCTTTGAGTACTTTTCTTCATTTTTGTTTGGTGTAGTACTATTACAAAAGGCATATGCTGAGCAATTACCTATGTTATGCTGTGGTCCCAAACTCTAAACACACTGTGTCTTTTGGCAGGCTAGAGTTACCTAATTAATGCACATTTTGAAGTAAATAAAATTTCTGAAGAATAAGAGGGCAGGCACAGGTCTAATATGAAAGCCGAACAGGAAAACCCTTTAGTATTAGCAGTAAAAAGAATGGATCTTGCTCTTGGCAAATTAAACAAAGTGGATAAAGAAGACAAATATAAATACATTGATAAATTGCTGATAACAAAATACAGATCTGATATTGTTAATCCTCGTTCATTCCTTCCGCCTGGGTTACCAGTTCCGACCTCAGAACTGAGCCAGCCATCTTTCAAGCTCACGACAGCCACAAACTCGAGCTCAACTCTTACCCACAATTCCCCTCTCCCTGTTACCACAGATTACATTTGCCACATCACCATTCAGTCATGTCAAACCACTTCTCTTGAGCTAAGTAAAACTTTCTTTGATAATACCTAATCGTATTACAGCTTTTCTCAGTTGAAATCTTGTTAAATAGTTATCTCTTACCCTATCACATCTAGTGACTCTCTCTTGTTTTTTTCCAGCCCTTCTTCTTACCATGAGGTAACTCCTTTACCATCATTGGTAAAACCTTTCTTTGCTTTACCTTTGGATATTTCTCGTACCATTGTTGGTACCTTCTTTCTTCCTTTCTTTTTCTTCCTCCTACCTATCATGGCAGAGAAGAAAGGTAGTCCGGGATTTAAGAAATGTGTGGATTGTGGGCATAAATTGCCTATTTCAAATGCACATTCATTATGTGTTTACTGTTTGGGTGTGCCTCACTTAACTGTTGACCCGCCGTGCGGGATTTGTGCGAACTTTTCTAACAGGACTTTGGTGGAAAGGAAAAATAAACTGATCTTAAAGGGACTACTTAAATCTTCCTTTACAGAGTCTATTTCTGGGTCAGAGGCTTCAACCCCTCCTAGTTCCCATAAGAAAAGGGATGAACATAAGACTGCCAAGTCTCTTCCGTTGTCTCCTTCTGAGGACCCCCAGGAACTGAGACCTAAGAAGGCCAAACTTTCTAGTTCAGAGTTCACTTCCTTGGCCCCGAGGCTTTCGGTGTCTAGATCTTCTGCACCGAAGCCTTCGGCACCATCCGCTACTTATGCACCGAGTATTGTGCCCTACACCTCATCGGAACCGAGGTGCCCCCTCAGTTCAGACTTCCTTACCGGCACCGGCTTTTTCATCGATGCAGACCTTTATGGTGTTGATGACTGTTCTGATGCCCTCTCCTGCTTCGGCTCTGACAATTTACACGGCACCGACTATCCTCTCAGTACCGACCACCTCATTTTCTGCACAGACTCTTTCGGCACCTGCCATAGTGCGAACTACCACTTCGGCATCGACCTCGTCGGTGCAGACCTTACCTTTGGGACCGATGATCTCCTTGGTGCAGACACCAGTAGTACAAGCCTTAACAGCTCCATTGCTCTCGGTGCAGGCACCTATTTTAGCACCATCCAAAGACCCCTTTGTGTGCACCGAGTTTTGTTCATCCTTGGATAGACACATTTACCTCCCACACCCCCTGCTACTTAAATATACCAACTCCGAGATCGCACTACATTGCAGTAAATGGAAATCTCCCCTTATGGAGATTTCTGTTTACACGCATGATGACTTTCGCTTTCGACATTTTCATGCTGACAATTTCAGGTTCGATATTGTCGGCCTTCAACAGGGTGAAGTAGACCCGGATAGACCTGACTCCCCTTCAGCTATGTCCATGAGATCCACTAGAAGCCTCTTTGAACATGATGTGGTGTGTCTTGTGATCAGTTGCTTTCGGCCAGAGGTATCCAACCCTCCAGGACCTATTCTTGATTCAGAGGTGAACACCCTTCTCCAAAGACCCCTACCAATTCTAATCCTTCACTGCCTTTGAAGCCCCTTGCTGTAGCACAGACTTCCCTCACTAAGGCTCCTTTTATGGACCTCACTAAGGAGCTGCAGTTGCCTTTGTGGCAGGAGAGACTTGTCACTCCAGTCACTGCTCAGGATGCCTGCTGTGGCGTACGTACTCCTGTTTTTCACAGCCATCCAGGGACTTTGATTCAGCAGGCTGATTTGCTTGAGTGAGGTGTGACCTCCACGGGTGGACCAGCCTTCCAACTCATGAAGTAGGCTCTTGCGTCTGTTGGCAATCCTGTGCTGTCAATGCCCCCATCCTCCTCTGGACCGCAGTTTACACAAGCCACCCCTAGTGGACAATGGGCACAAGGGCCTCAGGACACACTCCCACAGGAGGCCTCTTTTGCCCTGTCTTCCCCAGATTCTCCCCCTGAGGAAGTTCATCACAAGAGTTCCTGTAAGATGAAGCACGTGGACTCCCCAGAGGAGTTCCTCATGGAAGACACAGACTTTGATGATGGGGAATGGTCCCCTCGGTCACCCTCTGAGGTATCCGTTGGAGATATCCTCGAAATACTTAAACAGAGAGGTGAATGGTGGCCCTCTAACCCAACCTCTGAAGAGTCTGTGTTCCTGCAGGCCTTTCGTACCCAGCCCCCTACCTCCTGGGTTACTCCACCTGTTGACGACCTTGTCCGGGTCACCGTGCAGCATGCATGGAAGGCTCCTGACACTGTTGAAGCCATTCCCCGGAGGCCAGATAAAATCTTGTCCCCTCCAGATAGTGATCCTCACTGGTCCAAAGGTCTTCCTGTAGATGCCTTGGTGGTGGCGGCCACAACAAAAAAGGATCTGGCAGAAGAAAGCCAGACTGTCCACCCACCCAACAAAGAGTCCCAGGTGCTGGACAGATTAGGGAAGCATACTTTTGTATCAGCGACCTTTGCAGTCAGGTCCCTGAATTATATGGTACATTTTACCAGGCTTCAAAGAGACTTAATTTCTGAACTCTCTAAAACTTTGGTTGGAGCTTTGTCTAATGAGGTCTGGGACAAAGTAGCCTCACAGTTAGCCACCCTTGAAGCAATCTCTAACTCCTCCATGCATCTGATTTCTCACGCATCAGAAGGAGCTGCTAGAGCAGCGAGTGCAGGCATTGTCCTGAGGTGGCATGCCTGGATGCGCTTGTGTGATTTCAATGAACCCTTGAAGGCTTCCTTTCTGAACACTCCCATTGAAGCCTCTTTGTTATTTGGACCCAAGGTAAAAGACACACTGGCTAGATGTGAACAGGACAATAAGACCCTTTCTGCCATGGGTGTCCATTACTCTTCCCCTCAATGGGCTTTCTCCAGAAACCAGAAGAGTGGGACGATGTGGCACAAGAAGTCTCAAGGTTCTTTCCGTGACACATGAGACAAGTTTTCCCCAAGAGGCAGAGGGGGAAACTCATATGGAAAACGCCCCTTTCGAGGCAGAGGAGGTCCGCGTAACCAGGGCTCCAGGGATTCTTTATCTGGCCAGTCCTACAAGCGCTCCTGAAGAGCGGCCCAACTGCTTTCCTGTGGAAGCAGTTGGGGTCGTTTCTCTGTACCCTTCTGCCTGGCTAACCATTACCACCGATTCTTGGGTATGAGAGATAATAACCAGAGGTTATCATATTCCCTTCAATCTTTGTCCCGCCACCCTAAGAAACTTATCCGACATTCCACCCAGTCAAAGGGAAGAAGCAGCATTAGAGATTTCAAAGCTGCTAAGAAAAAGAGTCATCCAAATAGTCCCACCAGACCAGATTGGATCCGGATTCTACTCAAGATTATTTTTGGTGCCACAAAATATCAGGGACTGGAGACCAAGTTTGGATCTCAGTGTGTTAAACAAATTTGTAAAAGTACAGAAATTCCAGATGGTCACAATGTAGTCTATCCTCCCACTCTTGGAGGCAGATGATTGGCTGTGCTCTATAGATCTTCAAGATGTGTACTACCACATAAAGGTGGACAGACCATCGAGAAGATTCCTTCACTTCCATGTGGGAGCCAGTCATTACCAGTTCCGAGTACTGCCCTTCGGACTCTCTACAGCCCCCAGAGTGTTCACAAAATGCATGGCAGTTGTCACAGCTCACCTGCGACTGCAAGGATTCCAGGTGTTCCCATACCTAGATGACTGGCTCATCACTGCCCCCCACCAGACATCTATTGGAAGAAGCCTTGGCATATTCCCATCACACCACAGAAAGGCTAGGTGTAAGTATAAACTGGCAAAAATCCAACCTCTCCCCATCACAATCCATAGAATTCATTGGAGTCCTGTTGGATACAAAGAACTGAAAGGCATCTATTCTAGAGCACAGAATTCTAAGGATAAAACAACTCATACCCATCCTCTCAAGAGAAAGATCCACAGCATATTCTGTTCTCCAGCTGTTGGGTTCCATGGCAGCTTCCATCACCATTGTCCCCTTGCGAGATTCCACATGAGGCTCTTACAATGGTTACTACTCGCCCAGTGGTACCTTTTTCAGTTTCCGCTATCATTCCAGTTTCGGGTGACTCAGAGATGCAAACAAGACTTGATTTGGTGGATGTCACAGAACCCATCACAATGGTCTCGCCCCTTCACACCCCAACAGCCCAAAGCCACAGTGACCACAGATGCCTCCCTGATGGTGTGGGGGGGCTTTTTCAGAGGAAGACAGTCCAAGGCACATGGTCTGAACTAGAGGCCCATCTGCATATAAATGTCCTAGAACTGAGGGCAGTGCTTCTAGCTTTGCAAGCATTCCATCCCCTCCTCCCGTCAGGAACTATTGTAATACAAGCAGACAACATGGCTGTAGTCTGGTACATCAACAAACAAGGCAGAACCAAATCCTACCCACTTTGTCAGGAGGACAAGAGAATATGGCAATGGGCGATGGCTACCAACTGCTTTCTGATAGCAATGCACATTCCCGGGAGTTCCAACATGATAGCAGACAAATTGAGCAGGTGCATTCTGCAACCACACGAGTGGTTTCTGAATCCTCTTATAGTGGCGGAGATTTTCAACTGCTGGGGTCTCCCTTGCTGCAACCTTTTTGCATCCCCAACCAACTACAAATGCAGCAATTACTTCACTCTGATTCCCCCTTGGGGACAGTCACCCAGGGATGCTCTAGTCCACGATTGGCCCTTGGGTCTGCTTTATGCCTTTCCTCCTCTTCCTCTCATTCCCCAGTTCCTGAAGAAATCCCACCGGTTGAAGAGCAAGATAATCCTCATAACGCCATATTGGCCTTGTCAAATTTGGTTTCCCTTCCTATGGCCTCACCTGCTAGATCAACCATGGATTCTTAATCCAACTCCAGACTTGATCTCCTATCCACAGAACCTGATTCCCCCAACTTGAACAGCCTGAAGCTCACAGCTTAGCTTCTCCACTTCCGGTGATTGCTAGGCAGACTGATCTTTCTTCCCCAGTATGTGACATTCTTATTGCATCTCATAAGTCTTCCACCAGAACTACTTATCTCAGCAAGTGGAAAAGGTTTACCATTTGGCTGAAGGAAAAATGGATAGACCCTTTTTCAGCACCAGTACATGTAGTACTGGAATACCTGTCAAGTTTATTCCAATCTGGCCTATCTACTTCAACCATTTGAGTTCATTTGGCCGCAATATCTAATTTTCACAATGGTCTCCATGACTCTTCTCTTATGTCACACAAATTATGCAAGACCTTTATAAAAGGCGTAAATCATTTGAAACCCCCTTTTAGAGAACCTATCCAGCCACGGGACCTGTCATTAGTCCTGCAAGCTTTGACAACATCTCCTTTTGAACCAGCTTCTTCATGCGACCTCAAGTTTCTTTCATGGAAAACTTTGTTCTTGGTCACCATTACTTCTGCCAGTTGTGTCTCTGAACTTCAAGCTCTGTGCATCAAATGGCCTTACTTGATCTTTCATAAAGATAGTGTCATTGAGAACCAATCCTTTCTTTCTTCCAAAAGTGATCTCTGAAATGTCCATTAACCAAACCATTGAATTGCCAGTTTTCTTTCCCAATCATTCTAACAGAGGAGAATATTGTCTACATACCCTAGACATTCACAGGCAAATTTGTTTCTATCTGGACAGAACTAAGGCTTCTTACAAATTAGATCAGCTTTTCTTTGCCTATTCTGGGCCTAGATTTGGATGTGCTGTTTCTAAGGTCACATTGGCTAAATGGTTAAAAGACAGTGTAACATTTATTCACAAAACTCACGATATCCCTCTGACTACAACCGTAAGGGCTCATTCCACTAGGTCGGTAGAAACTTCTGCTGCCTTCCATGCTAGAGCTTCTTTACATGACATTTGTGCAGCTGCAACTTGGGCTAGACCTCATACCTTCATCAACCATTACAATTTAGATTTGACCTCCAGAGGAAGAGCATCCTTTGGTTCAATGGTGCTCAGGAATGTACTTCCATGAGAGCCTCCCAAGAATAAAGGTAGCTGGGGACTCTGTCCCAGGGATAAGGAATGAACGAGGAACAAACGAGGATTAACAATATCAGATAAAGAAGTTATGTCTTACCATAACATTCCATCTGTATTGTTGATCCTCATTCAGTCATTACGACCCTCCCTCCTTCCCCCTCCTGAGGCTTATAGTGGATCTCATCATCCGGTTCCATTAGGTCCTTTGACCAGAGGTAGCCTCTGCTTTCTTTGACTTGCAAACTCAATCTGAGGTAACAGGGAGAGGGGAATTGTGGGTAAGAGTTTAGATCAAGAGTTTGTGGCTGTCACGAGCTTGGAAGATGACCGGCTCGGTTCCGAGGTCAGAACTGGTAACCCAGGCGTAATGACTGAATGAGGATCAACAATACAGATGGAACGTTATGGTAAGACATAACTTCTTTATCTGCACTGTATAATTCTAATATTTCCTTATGGAAAAAATCATGAGTTAGCCTAACAGAAAATGCCTTTAGGTCATATATTGTTCTTTCAGAGATAAAAGTCACTAACAACAGGGTTTTTAAGAAAACAGTTTTAGGTCAGATGAGACTGCAATCGCAAAGGATGGGACAGAAAACTTCCTAAACACAAAGTAGATATGTCAGGGTGGAATTGTGTCCCCATTTGAAATTGTTTTGTGACAATTAGGGCACTAGATATTGACAGGAAAAGAGGAAATTAAGGCTAATTTTTTTGTACTGAGAATGAATATAAATATTAATTTAGTATGCAATAAAGAGTCAAGGAATGCACACAAAATAAGAGCATGGCACAACATGTTAAGGAGTGTTATGGCAAGATAATTTTACATTTCAGCTCCACATCAAGGACCATATCAAAATACATGTCATGGCCATCTAGCATCTATTCTGCTTACTCTAATGAGTCACTATCATTCATCCTAAGAATGATAGCACATTGGTTCATTTGTTCATCTTAAGGACAAAAGCAAAACAGTAGGGGCCTGTGCCAGTTGATATACAAGGATGGAGCTCTGACTCTGACTCAGGTTGCCCTGGGTAGAGAGGATAGACATGTCTATCCAGTAGAAGGGTAGATGCCCATTTGGGGGTACATGAGTATGGTTGATTTCCCAGGTGGAAACTGAGGGGGACCACCACCTGTTGCCTCTTGAGGATGGCTAGGAATGTCCTGCTGATGTAATCTCCTTGTGAAGGCAGCTGTAACACTGCTGTCCATTGCACTTTCCACAAACACATTGTCACTAGGTGGGCACAAAGGATAGGGTTTAATAAGAAAAGTTAAACCACCCCTAATTACTGACTTAATGATGACCATTCTCAGCTGACCCTCACACTCTACTATTGGGGGACATGAATGGGCCAGTTAGTTGGGAAGGGGATTACGATCAGCAAGCAGTGGAGGCAAAAAAATAAATGTCAGGCATCATGATAGTAGTGTTATTTTTCTGACAACTGAAGAGATTTATTGCCTAACCCTCTTGCCACAGTTGGCTATCTTTCCTCCAACACAAAGCTTACAATTTCAGTTAGTTGCACGCATGCTTTCTTGTATGCAATCCCTGAATGCAGTGCTACACACCATTGACAAGATATATAATGTGCTCTTCACCAATGAACCAGACTGCAGGATCCCTTCTCAAGATAGGCATGCTGAATTCAAAATTGTTTCATTCCCATCTCCTCCATGCTGACTCTTCCAGTTATCAGACCCATAATTCTGCTAATTCGAAATAGAAATTGTCAGGACTTTACCCCTCAATGCCTTAGATCAGGCATTACAAGAATGTTTTACAGAAATGTAGGATACAAGAAGGAAGAATGTGTTCCGCAGAAGGAAGAAGTGAAAAAAGAACATATTGTGCATGTCTTCATTGAACTTACAAAAGTAAGTGACTTGTGTAAGGTTTTAGAGTTTGATGTGAGAATACTTTGCTCACAGAAAGTGAGTTATGCAAAAGTAGTGCATGACTGCTGTAATATGAGAAGGATGGATTTCGGGAATGTGGAAACTTGTGTCTGATGCACGTGTGTCAGAAATGTAAGACATTTGGGAAGCTTGAGTTACTGTGGTAAGATGAAATACAATGCACAAAATGAAGGGAGATAAAGACAGATAAATAATAATATTGCATATAAATATCAATGAATCTAGAAAACTACTTGCAGCCATACAAGACCAGATGGTTTTGTTATTTCTTTTAAATAAAAATGTGTCTGGCTTATCTGAGGTGTATATTTTATTTGATGACCATTTATCTTTGTCTTTTTACAATATATTGTAACCTTTTGTTAATTTCCCTTACTTTGATTAGTTATTACTGTGACGTTTTTATGTTTTAATCTATGTTCTTTATTTTATCTATTTCAACAAAATCTCCACTACTTTGTTTATTTATTTATTGATTGATTGATAAAAAACACCATGTGATCTTTAACAATGGCATGAATAATGACCAGAAAAGGTGGATGGACCCTGAATAAAATTTCATCTGAAATTATGACTTAAAGTCTGCAGTGCTTGTTTCCTGCAGCACTGCGGTATATACAGTAAACTGTGATTCCATGTGTATGGTATGGGACTGGATCTTAATGGATATTTGTTCTGCTGAGCGTGAAGAACTCTGTATAGCCTATAAGGCAACTAACACAACTTTGTGACTGTCACTGTTTTTTGTGAAACATCACCCCTCGTACTTAGAGGAATAGAAATGGAGGATGTGCCTTTCAAGATTTCAGTAATCCCAAAAGGCTGCACCACAGCTATTATAGGTTCTCTGGGAGTGAACAATTTTGGAAGGATAGCCTATGTCAAAATGGGGTTTGGAGGGGACTTGGGGGGCCTTGGTGATCAAGACTGACAGTCTAAAGTATAGGGAAAATATTTAATTTAAATGCTTCTTGAATTGTTTATTAACATGAAGAATAACAACTCAATTTTTTCTTTACAGAGCGTCTGTGGCACTGTTGAGCACGTGAAGGTATGCAGTTTTCTGTTACCATGTAAAAAATACTTCTTATTTTTCATATAATTTTTCATGGTTTATAATACACATTGACAATCTGTTCTGATTCTGAAGAATGCAGAAAATGCTTTTCACCATTTTCAAATAGCTGTCTAATGGCTAGTAAATTATCATCCATTGCAGACACACAATGTAGAAACCACTCAGGCAATCTCCTTATTAAGCTTATTAAGTGAAATCTGTACAGTATAATTAGAATAACACAGAGGCCTCAGCTTCATAAAAGGATGTAGGTCTTCTTTTAAGTTGTAATGACTAAAATAAATCTGAGAGAATGGAAGCACACAGCAAATGTGTTGAGAGATTATGCTCTTTGACATATCAGTGCTTCACACCTGTAAGAGATCCCATCAGCATCTTGTGATACTACTTTAAAATATGGCTGCATCCTTTAATGCTGCCAACAGTTTTCCAAGTGAGATCTCAGCCATAAGTAATAATATAACACTAGTACACACTCTTGCATGATGAAGACAAACTACATTACATATTTCGCCATCAGGCTAATTATAGCTAGTATTTTAACATTTTCTGATAATTCTGTAACTATGGGACTTCTTTGCTCCTGGTTGGCTGAAGGTTATATTCATGAAACTACAGCAGCTCATAATGCAGTGTTTGTGCCACGGATTAGTGTTGCATGATATTGTATAGTTATATAATAGCATGTGACAGCCAGAGTATAATGAGAGAAGAGTTCAATCAATATAATGGACAGGGGTAATAAGCAGTAAATTATGAAGCTGCTGAACACAATATATAAAAAGATGTGCACTTTCTATTCATGTCTGCACATTATCAATAACATAGGTATATAAATAAAAATACAAGATGTGGTGCTAAGAATGCCATAAGCAAGAGACACCTGAGAAAAAGTGCACTGAGATATGTAAGGCACAGCAACAGATGGGAAATATACTGGTCCAAACCAGAACTGTGTAAACCACAAACCCCAGCTCAGTGGTATGAATATGGAAAGAATCACTTTTACCCATCAATTGTGGAGAACCTTGGAGGAAGATCTTTGCGGTGAGTACTAGTAAATGCTCATACAGGGTGGCAAAAACTTTTAAGTGTGTCTTTTAAAGGTGTGTATAGCTACATATTTTATGGTCCCTGGTATTGTTCTTGTGCTCCAAATAATTAGGCTGTGGATACAGGGGAGAAAGCCATGCTTGCTAGGGCATGTGGGCTATGCGTGCTATGTTTTTGTCAAACGAGCTATTAAGAATGATTTTTCACGTTTCTTAGTTGTGAAGTCTGAATTGTAAGTTTCAAGTCCTGACTTTCTTACAGTTGCAGCAGATTTACAGCAGGCATTGCAAAATATGAAGAAGTAATCAATATGAAATGTAGAGAAGGATGCCATATTGAAAGGCAATAGAGCATGTTATTCTGCCACACTATGTTTAGGGAGATCAATGCTGGACAGCAGAAGAAAGCATACAGTCTTAGCAGTACATTGTGCAAAGAAGAACAATTGGTCTATATGTCAGCCAGGCAATCAGTATATGTCATTTCAGTGCATACGTGAGCTTACAACCAGTAACACAGAACATACTACATTGAATTGGAATAATGCACAGAAGGCAAAGGACAGATGTTGCATATGCATTTGTGTTGTAAATATGTGGAACAAAGACAACAACAACTGCAAAAGCACTGCATTTTGAAGTCAGGACATATAGGATGTCATTTGATAGCCTAAGTGAAAATGATTAACATGCTATGATATGACAATGGTGAATGTGTTACAACAGACTAGGACCTCTGTGGAAGCAGTGTCAACCTCACTATTGTGGTATGCCTGTGCTGTCCAATGTGGACATTATGGACTTACTGATATGGTGCATGGGGCCATTACCTGTAGATATTAGAAATGGAAAATATGAGGAACAATGCAGTGCAGAGAGTAGCTGTGTTGTAGGGGGAAGCACACCATCCAGTTAGACTCACACAAGCAGTACAGTAAGCAAGTACAAATATCACCATGTGAGGAAGACTGCAGGTGTGCTGTCTGTTCACTTAAATATGCTTGTAGAAAGATACTCTTTAAAAATGTAAAAACTGAATAGCACATATAGCTTATTTCAGGTCAGCAGGATGGAAGGGCACAGACAGGGGAGAAGATATACATAAATCAAGCTGAAAAGATGACATATGAAAGACTGTAAGAAACTACAGAGAGGGCTGCAATAGAAATCAAATATTAAATAGTACTCACTTTTGGCACTTAAAAGCATAATTATTACATATAGATAATGAGCCACAGAACACCGAACCAGTACCTCACCTCACAGGTTCAAAAATTTGTAAAACACTCAAAGAACACTGAACCAGTACCTCACCTCACAGGTTCAAAAATTTGTAAAACACTCAACATATAAATATATATCCAAACCAATTAATTAATCAATCTAAGCTCTACTTAATGAAGTACATCTTCATGTGTAAGTCTGTTTGAAAAAGTGTCGATTTTAAAGGAAGATGACAAATGTTAGTGATTATATCTCATATCTGCCTGTTTATTAACTGGTACTGTGTCACCTAAATTGCAGCTGTGCCAGCAGAAGGTATAAATCCAATATTCCACCAAAACATGTGTCTGTTTTGTGTGTGTGTGTGTGTGTGTGTGTGTGTGTGTGTGTGTGTGTGTGTGTGTGTGTGTGTGTGTGTGTGTGTGTGTGTGTGTGTGTGTGTGTGTGTGTGTGTGTGCGTGTGTTTGTGGGAGGGGGGTCATAAGGATCTATGTTTGCTCAGCAAACTTCAGGTTTGGGATGTGTGGTGTCTTCACTGTGCCATAGCACCCAGCATCAGTTTCATTTTTCTTGTTTAGTGGCCTCAGCTATAGTAGCCACATGGCATGCTTAAGTGCGGCCACCTCTGTTATACACACACAGGCCAATCTCCATTCCATGTAACATTCTCCTGATGTACCATGGCCTTCTGCTGGGATTCTGCCTATATTTGTTCATCTTCTCTAATGCCTACTGAACTATTTTTGAAAGCTGACAAGAGTAATAACTGACTGCGGAGGAAATAACAGTTGAACAACAACAATAATGCATAAAGTGGAATGCAGTATAAGGCAGTAGAGGTGTAGGCAGCTGTCATATCTATTCTACAGGCTGTTACATTCATTTCTATACATCTGCAGGTTCTCTCCTAGCTATAATTATCTTTATATCATGATGTGAAATATGCCCAATGAGAAGCAGCCACAGCAACAAGAAAGCAACTAGTATTCATATTTGCAGTGAAAACCCTATCTATCTCAACCTGAATAGAACATCATACCCTGATGAAGTTTACAGATTCATAGGTTATTATTAAATTTACAGGCAAAAAAGCCAATCAAGAAACTTAACCACTTCACCAAAAGCTGGTGGAAAACTAGCATTCCCACCTTAAGTAGGCATTCTCCACATATTCCTGATGAAAATTTGTGATTACCCATTCAATCATCTAGACTGGTTTTAATGGCTGCTAGGGAAATACTCTGCTTGCTAGGTAAGAATAACCCATTCCAGAAATGTGGAGTACACTGGGCTAGATTTCTGTCATGCCATCTGAACTTGTTGATGTGATAATGCAGGTTTAGTTCTCTAGAACCAGTCTTTGCTTTATTACTTGTCCTATTTAGGTGAAATAGTCCAAAGAGTGCTGGGTCATGGGTAGCACAGAAAGGTAATTAAAGATCACCCCTCAGGATTCTGTATACCACTTTGTAGAGCAACAGAGACTTTAGTTTATCGGACTAACTAAAGACAATGACAACTGAGATCTTTTTGTTGAAGAAACTTTGATGTCTCTCAAGCTGTTTTAGATGTTTGGTGAGGTACATGCCAAAGGATGCATGTTGGGCTATGGTATAAAAATTCTGTTTGCATTTACTCATCCATGAGTGTAAAACTGGGGTGGATTTTTGGTTATCTATTCATTCATCCAAATTATGTTTGAATAGAGTATTTGCTTTATGTGGTGTGGAAGATGGCTCCATAGAGGCAGCATTCTCTGTGATACAAATCTATCACTCTAACATGTTCTACTTATTTTGCAAAAGAGATCGAGATCCTTCAAGATAGTGTTTATGATATTAGACTTGTGAATGTGTAATAGATCTAACAAAATAGGGCCTGTTGAATTTCCATATGCAATGCAGAGGTTGACTCTCAATAATCTGTACAATACTGACAAGAGGGACAAGGCTTTGAGATAGTGTATATAGTTCTTATGATTTGGGCCCTTAATTTTTTAGTGAGAACATTTTCTGGTCATTCCTGTTGTGGCAAGTGTTTGGGCAGATACATACCAAAAAAAAAGTGACTGGCTTAATGAGTGCCAAATACAGTGGAATAATTACATCCCTGGATCTGGACAGAATACCTTTAGATACAAGCTGTGAACTGAAAAGTATTTCCTTATAACAGCTGACAGGTGGTGATCAAAGGATGAGAAATATCTTTCCATATTAACCTTCTGTGTCAAGTATCATGTGATGTGCAGATTCTATATTCTTCCATCTTCTAGCTCTAAAGTTGTAAATTCAGTAATGAAGAAAAACTTATATTTTATGCAGGGAGCTGGATATAATGGTGGGCTTTATTTCAAGCATACACTGGCCAACATGGGTACATAGATCCCTCCCACCATTGGCAGGGGTTCCTGGCACAGGACTGAGTCGACTAGATCCTTAATCCACTTATCACCAGAAAATATTGATGCCCATTTCTGGCAACATAAGTCAATATGACCCAATCACCTGGTGCTAATTTTACACTGTTGAGTGGCTAGCCCTGACACATCACCCAGTTTGTGATCCATGTTCTTCTATCTGCTGATGTCCAAAGCAGTTGGTCTATGCAACTCTTGCCTGTATAGGGTACTATCTATAGTTTGTGCTGTTGCCCACTGGTCCAATTTTGGATGACTGGGAGGTGGTGTGAACCCCACAGAGACCAACAGAAAGCATTAAAACCCCATACAGCCATTAGCCAGAGGACAGGATCAAACCTTGTACCTTGTGCATGACAGGCAAGGACCTTAAACATTATGCCTACTGATCTTTATACCATAAAACCCCACTGCCCTTGATCAGTAAGCTACAGGCTGTCTGGTGTCCATTTGCCCAGACTGGGTTACCTGAGATGGCTCTGTTAAGTGAAAGCTGTATGTAAAGCCAATCAACCTAACAAACATGAGCTAAAAATTGCTAAAATCAATGCAGGTTCACTGAAGGACAAAACATGGAAGTGGATGATGTGACGGTAAGGAGGAGGCTGGACATCTTGTACATCCAGCAGACAAGATTGAAGTGCAGTGCAGCAAAATAACTTAGTTTGGGATTCAGACTCTACAACACAGGAATCTAGAAATGTGGAAATTGTGGTGAGGGAGAGCCTTTGAAAAACACAGAGGGATTTTGTCAAAATGCGTGATAGACTCATGGCAATCAGACTCCAATGTAAGGAGAGGGCACTATTCATACTCTCAGCCTATGATCCACAACAGAGCTTTGATAGTGAAGAAAAGAGTTCATTCAGACAGCAGTTGCAGCACCTACTAGATAAAGCAATATAGCATGAATTGGTGTTGATAATGGGTGACCTGAATGAATATATCGGGACAGACTGAACAGGATATGAGGACTGTCTTGGTCCACATGTGTGGGGAAACAGGAATAAAGAAGGCCATTATAGAATTCTAACTAGCAAATGGGTTGATGGTGGCCAATTTATGGTAAAGCAATAGACAGTGACAAGATCACATATAAAAGAGGCCTACATGCAGCTCAGGTACACTTCCTCCTAGTGAGGCAAGGACAGTGAAGAAGAATCAGCAATTGCAAAGTCATCTCCAGTGAAAGAGTCAGGCCACTACATAAACCAGTGGTTGCCACAATCAGCTGCTAGCAGTGGTCAGGGAAGACTCTAAGATTGACAGAGACTAGGTTGAAGTTGACTGGAGAAAAAGAACAAGAGATCAATGAATTACTCCTGGTTCTAACACCTCAAAAAGAAAAGGAAAGAAATGGAGTTGAAGAATGACAGTTCCTCAAAACAACACGTGTAAGAACTACAGAACAAATATGTGGCTGAGCCAGGTATGGAAATATGGTACATAATGAAAGTTGCTTGTGGAATGCAGAATTGCAGGAAGTAATCAAAACATAGAAAGAGTGCAGGAAAAAGTAGGAGATAAAAATGATGGGCCAGACTAAGAAAGAATACTGGTTGGCTAGCAAAGAGGCTTAGAGAGGAGTTGAGAAAGAGAGCAAGGTATAAGAGGAACTCTACCATCTTCTGGAGAGTAACTCAATAGATGGCACAAAGAAACAATAACCTGCTCACCAGCACACAGAAAATTAAATGCAGATTGAAGGAGTACTTTCAGTAGCTTCTGAATGTAGAAAACACCACAGAAGCTGTACTGCCTGAGAATGAAATAAGAGGAGGAGTCCACCCTTGAAGAAGTAAGAATAACTTAGACCTTTAAGTGACTCTCTCCTACACCTTCCCATCTACTAAGGATTTGGTATAATGGATAGGTGCTTCCCTGTTGTCTCTGTTTGTGGCCTGATGGATATGGGTATCCTGAGGCATCTGGCTCACCAGGTATGTCGAAGACTGTAAGCTGGGAGCAATCATCAAATCCACAAACAATGTTGACATGCTACAAACAGGTATAAAAATGACTGGTGCCAAAACCATGATCTGAGACGAAATGTTAAAAATGCATAATTATACCCTTCAGTAAATCAGCTATGCAGAGATGCAAAATATACTATTGATAACACATCCCTAAAAGTAGACTCAGTGATGAGGGACCTAGGAAAACAGATAGTAATCTAAAGTTTGATCACTGGATGGCTACCATAGTGCGGAAGTCTTTTGGTGTGACTCGACTTACAAATTAAGGCATAGCATCAAGGTTACAGGAAGTCATAGTGCCATTGTACTCAGCCCTCATCAAGCAAATTATCAAGTACAATGCTCCTTTGTAATGTATTCCAAATGGAGCAGCCCCCACCCCCAGAGGTTTCTTACTAAAAAATAAAAAACAAAAAAAAAAACATAAGACACATGTTTTATGTGGATCGACTAAAGGCCCTATCCCTTTACTCTATTTCATATAATTTATTGAAATGTGACTTATACCTGACCTTCAAGGCATTTTCTGATCCAGCCCTGATGAAAATGTGACATATTAGCAAGAAAAATTATATGAGGACTACGCTTTCCATGGACCTGAACCTTATTTGTGACTCTAACAGAACTTGCTAGAGAGACAGATTTGTATCCCAAAGGCTACCTCATCTGTGGAATAAGCTTCCCATCTTCTTAAAACAAAGTCCATCCCTCACTGTCTTCAAAAAGAATTTGAACAAATGGACAGAGAAATGTAAATTCAATCCCAGGGTTCTGTCTATGTCTGTAGAATGACTCAGAGCTCCAACACCCAAAGACTCACTGTCCTGATACTACCCATCCCATATCTGTGGAATTAAGATATAATATTGGCATATCCTGCATATTGTTGACACTGGCACCATTAGCCTAGAAATCATCTATGAACCTGCATACCTATGAGAGAAATGTCTTCTGAGTGTACCCATAGCTGTATAGAGAGAAAGGCTTCAAAAAGCACCAGTGTACAAGAAAAAAGGGGATAACCACAACTGCAGGAAGTACAGAGGTATCAAGCTCCTGTCACACTGCATGAAGTTCTGGAGAAGGTAGTTGATAAATGAATATGCAGAGTAGTACAAAGTAAGATGGGAGATGAGCAATTAGGATTCAAATCAGGATGGAGTACAACTGACCTAGTGTTTTCAGTGGAACAGTTGAGAAGAAGCTACAGATAAGGAAAGAGTCCAACAGGGCATTCCTAGACTTGGAGAAAGCATATGATAAGGTCCCAAGAAAGCTGATTTGGTCAGTCCTGCAGAGGATTGACATCCCAGAAACATTGGTATAATTTGTGCAAGCTATGTATAAGGAGCCAATAACACAACTATGAACAGTGTTTGTTCTCAGAGGGGTTCCCAGTGGGAGTGGGTGTGCATCAGGGTTCAGCTCTGAGCCCACAGCTGTTCATACTGGTGATGGACTACAGGTCAGAGGGGACAGATCAACAAAGTTGCTGTATGCAGACTACATGGCATTGCAGGCAGACTCTGAGCAAGAACATTAGAAAAAAGTAGGGGAATGGAACACAAAACTGAAGGCACATAGAATGAAAGTGAGTACAGACAAGACAGCTGCAATTGCAGTAAATGGAAGAAATCAGAAGAAGCTAAGAAATGAGACTGAAGGAAAAATAGAGAATCAAGTTAACTTCAAGTATCTGGGAAGGTAGCTTAAGAAGAAGGGAATTCTGAATGAGAGGTCAAAGCTGTAGTCAGAGGTGCTGCAGCCAACTGGCACAAATGTCAGGAACAGTGTGTAATAATAACCAACTCTAAGCAATCTATTTCAATGTTCAATGTTCTGTGATGATAAGGAATAGAAGGAAGAGTTGTTTGTTGAGAATACAAAGTTAAGCATCAATCCTTTTGTGAGAAAAAATGAAAAAAACAATGATGAGAAGAGGCTGGGCATGACAGGGGAAGCAGTCTGACACATTACAATATAGTGAAGAACAACTACTAATAAACCTTTAAAAATATGACTGCCAACCACCAAATAAAAGTGGTACAAAATAACTGGAAAGTTATACTTGGCAATCCTGATTTAAAGTAGTAGGGGATCACTCCAAATCTGTGTATAAAAGAAGTTGGAACATAAAAGAGTTGTTGAAGAGTCAAAATATACATAATTTTAGAGTTAGTGTCAATCAAGTTGGCACATTCTGTTTTATGAATTGTAAACAGTGTAGATTTATTAATGCTACCCATAGTGTTTATTTTAAATACTTGGACAAAAATGTCAGAGCTAAGAAAAGATATAACTGTAAATCTGAAGGTATTGTTTATTTGGCTAGTTGCTGTAACTGTGACCATTTCTATTTAGGTAAAACTACCAGAAGGTTGTCACACAGGATTTTTGAACATAACAGTGCTATAAAAAAAAGATTACACTAATGCAGTGGTCAAGTATAGTATTTTTTGTTCTGAGTTTAGGAAATTTTGCTTTTTTCTACTTGAAGATGTTGATGGAAGTTCATATGTCAATAGTTTCAATAATGTATTAGAATATAGAGAAGTCAAGTGGCAAATTATTTTAAGAGCAGACAAAGAACCAGGACTGAATGAGACTACAGATATTAAATGTCTACTAAAAAGTAGAATATTATAAATTTTGAACAAATATATGCTTGTTTATTAGTTATGCACTTCAGGTTTTCATGTAATTAAGTTTTTAATGTTGATTAATGTGTTTTAATTATTAATACATGTTTCAATGCATTTTACTGGATGAATGGGCTTTGTCTTAAGTTGATGGTATTTAAGGATGAGATTTATTGTAATGTTATTTCTGATGAAGTTCTGTTAGTAGTAAAAGAACGAGAGCACTAAAAAGCATTTTTTATTTGGTGACGGAGCAGTCATATTTTTTAAAGGTTTTTGGTAGCTGTTCTTCAGTTAATTTCTATCCCTCTACATTTCATTTGTATTGGATGAGCTGTTTTACATTACAGTATATTGGAGTGAAAATAAAGGTAGATCAATGCATTTTAACATTAAATGCCAGAAAATAAGTATGCAGTCAAAAGGGAGGCTGTGATAAGGACAAGGGAAGAAAAGAACCAAATGTAGTATACCTGGTGGTCCAAAGGAAAGTAGTAAGTGCAAAACACATACATACTTAGAATGTGATAACATAAAATGGGAACAAGACATCTTAACCCACCTATAGAGAAAGTTGGCAAACATAATTTACTGTACAGTATACTGTCTTAAAGGCCACATCCTTCCGAGTGCTTAGACTGAGCATATGCATTTTGTAGGATAAAGAGAGACTATAACATGTTTAGACATAACTCCAAAAACATTTATAATCCTGTTGAAAGAAAGCAGATGGTGCATTGTAGAGATTTTATGTACTTTGTTGGTTTTTATAAAGTATAAGTGGCTGTTGTCTTTTAAAAAAGGTGAAGTGTAAGACAAAAGATGGCATTGCTTGATGATTAATGATGGATGTTTTGGCAGATTCATGGTGCATTATTTCACAGTAAATGTGATAGATGATTCAAAATGCCTACACTGCAGTTACCAGAGCAACCATTAACCAATTCTTATCAGTTTATGGTAAAAATACATGGAACTGAGCTGGTTAGGTAACATTTTAGTTTGTTTCTACTAGGGAAAAAAATGGTAGAAGAGGTGGCCAAAATCATCATTTACTTTCAAAAATTGTTAGATTCTAAGGTCGTATTATGAAACTAATTAAATTCAGAATGTTCTTCCTTTATTTCTCTAAAAGTAGTAGTACTACAGCATAATATTGCAGACATTTTCTGCACTACATTTACGTGACTCTTAAGTGTCCACTAGGCTAAATTCAAAAATTTTACTAGAGTCACAATACCAGCTATATTCTCTGTTATAAATAGTCTCTTTCTTCTTTTGTGAATAATACCATGCTCTCTAGCTAAGTGGTACATACTAAGGGTGGTAGACTAATCTAGATATTGTCATGACAATCTCAGGCAAAATGTAGATTAAGTTCTGCTAACCCATATTCATTTCAATAACTTTTCATGCTAGAGGAATCATCCTAAATATGTGTTCTGGAAAACCAGACAGTTGACAACCTGACAGTTGACATGATTCCTATATCTGGTACAGCTCACAGTTTTAGCAGAAGTTTTAAAGAGGTGATGTTCCACAAGGCCATTTACTGGAGGATGCAGGGGATGCACTCAAACCTTTGCTGATGATCCCTATTAGAAATGTGCACACGCCCAAACAGGAACGTTATAATGAGGCACATGCTCAAACAATAAATGTCATAGAGAATGTGTTTGGGCTGCTGAAGTCATGGTTTTGGTGCCTAGATACATTGTGGGGGGGGCTTTGCAGCATGATCCCGGTACTTATGCTGACAGTCTCTGCTATCCTGCACAATATCATCCTGCATAAAAAGCTGCAGCAGGAACACCAAGCACTAGGAACAAATGTTCCAACACCATTGGCATGGTCACCACATCCAAATGCAGGTGAGGAGCCAAAGGGGGAACCCCCACTTGCTATGGGTGTAGATAGATGAAGGCGTGCAAAATTTGCTCTTGTCTTGTCTAAGAGGCAATGGATAGCACACTTGTTGACCACCTAATGGTTACACCTTTCATTCTATGCACATACATAGAGTAAAACTGACCCAGGCAATGTGCACAACCTTCACTTAACCAAGTGATGGCAGTTTACTGCTAGGATCAGACAGAGTCAGTCCCAAATGACAACAGTTAAGTATTAAGTTTTGAACCTGCAAAAGAAAAATAAATATGTAAGAACATGAATGAATGGCAGATACCTGCATACTTTTACTTGGAAAAGTACTTAAGTAGAATGCGTGTGAGTTGTCCAGCAATGACCTCAATATGTGACATGACTGGGGTTCAGGCATCTAGGCATTGAGACCTTTCCCTGTAGGACATTTGGCTGGAGACACATGGCTAAAGTGACAGTCAGCTGCAAAGAAATATGGATGTTTTCAAATTCCCTGTGGGCAAAGAGAAGAATGTGGAGCCATGCCCACAACTTCAATAACCAAATGCATAGGGGAAAATAATGTCCATTGCCCAAAGGCAACATAAGACAGCTGGCCGTATGGCAGATATCAGCAGCAGGCTGGCCAGTGGGCATGTCAGTGGCAATAAAAAATGCAGTGCACAATGGGCAGTGGTTTTACAACTGGTGTATGTGAACCACCACCCCCTTCACAGTATCTAGGGAGCATTAGCTAAAATGCATACCGAAGCATAAATGTGACTACAGCAGCATGCAGGATTTCCTCCATGTCATAGCACACTTCTACATGTACTTACATAAGCATGTGCTGTACAGTGAGCACAACACTTGTTAATTCTTCTGTCCCCATGCACTAAATTAAAGCTGTGGGTATGGAAGTGTGTGCTTCTCTTTGCCCACACTACTGCTTTATAACTTGATGAATAGCTCTGCCATCTTGGATTGGCTGATTAGCATATAATTCAGCTGTTTATGTAGTAATTAGCATGTCACGATACATACCATGTTTATAAAGATCTACACATTGAATACAAATCGGCGTCTTATCATGTGCCCGTCACACTACAACATGCACAAGTTTTCAGAAAGCTGTGTAGGGTTTATTAAATCCTGCTCTATGTCTATATCTATACCTATCTATCTATCTATCTATCTATCTATCTATCTATCTATCTATATCTATATACAGCTATATATAGTTATCTATAATTACTTAAAATAGATATAGTGACTTCAAGGTGAATCTAATTACAAAATACTTAACAGAGAGATTACTTATATAAGTTGTATGCTTTGAAAAAAGAAAGAATGTTAAGAGAGGTCCAAAATATATTTCTGTAGATTTGAAAAAGTTAATCTTTAAAACAAAGAAAGCATTACATTATTTTAAAATTTATTTTAGCGAAGAAATCAAAGTTCAGCATCTGTAATAATACGTCATATAAGGAACTCATTTGCTGGGGTGTTTGTGTACTTTGATTCCTTCTGTATTATTTTACATCCTTATCTTATACTTTGAATAAGAGTTTCAGAGATGAAATGAACTACATTAGAGGAAAGAGGAAAACATTGCTTTATTTCTTTAAGTACAGGCTCATGTAAAATGTTCTGTTTGGCATACAGTTGAGAATCAGTAGGTGATCTGTGCCTGACATACAAGGCCATGTCCAATCCTGAATTAATGGACATGCTCCTCAGAAGAATGCAAAATCTTCATTTGAAAATGCCCATTTAGTTGAGATTTCTTTATATGACTAGCTAAACATCAACCTAGAATTACTTCATAAATAGGACTGGTCATGGTGTAGGGACAGATTCATAACCCATTGAGGCACAATGGAACAGAAACCCAGTCCATAGATCCTGTGACCAGAATTCAATGCTTATTTTAAATCACTGTCACTGTGAAATTTGTATGTGATTAGTGAATCTTTATGTGTTTTCTCTGGTTACCTCAGTTTGTTTAAACATCTTAAAACATGCTAAATAATATCCTTCATTACATTATTCATATATTTATATGTTGCATTTACCTTGCACTTGGGGCACAAGTTGTAGCTGAAAATAGTCTATGAACCAGTTAATGCACCTGGTTAACAAAGTTTAAAATTAAAATTTACAAGAAAACTATATATTTAATTTATGTCACTTGGTAGTTATTGTTATAATTTGCTAAGCCTATGAACCTATGAACCAATGAGTGTCTCTGAGGATCAATAAATAGTATTTTTTTTTATTTTACCGATAGTATTATGACAGTATATCCAAGAATGGCATGAGTTACCTGGTAGACCTCAGTTATTCAGAACAGCTAGTAGTAAAATTATAACTTTAGTGAGAGATTTATAACTGGTACTGCATATGTTTTTAGTTCAAAAACTTAAAAAGTGGGTCTGTGTTCAGCCATTGAATGAAAATTGCATCGAACAGTTGAACATCAAACCCTATGCACTGAATGCTCATTTCAGTCAAGGGGAAAGTAACTAATTAGCCAACACTTCCCGTCTGCCCTTTTCCCCACTGTAGTGCTGTCTCAGAGTTGGTATATATAGTTATGGGGGGTGTGGGGAGCAACCCCCCCCGAGTGGGTTTGAAATACTACAGTGGGGCAGTTGGGGAGTGTTGACCAACTAGTTACTTTCCCCTTCACTGAAATGAACATTCGCTGAATGCACATTCGATGTATAGGGTTCGATGTTCAGCCATTCGATACAAGTTTCATTTGATGGCTATACACAGACTCCAAAAAGTGGCTGATTATTTAATTGTCCATTTCTGTATTGCTAAATACAAGGAGATAAAGATTCAGCAAGAAGATGTAAGGGATTGAGGCAATGAACAGAGATTTGCATATTGTATTGCAGTTGGACTGGAAGTATCTAAGTTCCTGCAAAGAGAAGAATGTATTTGCTGTGCATATTTGTTATAGATTCGTAGGCAAATACTAGGCTAATTACTCTGAAGAGTCATTTTAAACCTGGCCAACAATCTGAGGTCAGAATCAAAGCCTATATCCTATGTCTATGAACAAAAGACCTTAACCATTATGCTAAACTCACCTCCCCCCCACATAGATGTTTACCAGAAAGACTTTTGAATGTTGTATTTGGAGTCTCTTTGATAATTTACTATAAGGTTATGGAAACATAGAATGGTACAGTTTAATCAATGGAAAAGCAGCTGTAATATCTAATTTTAACAAGTTTATTTCATTTGTATATATAAAATCCTTGTATAGACTGCTTTCATTCAGAAATTTGTAATTTGTAACATAACTACAGATTTTAAATGGAGTAATTCCTCATCAAATGTATTTGTTTGTTTCTTTGTTTTTTAGCTTAACTAGACTAAGGTCTCCCTTTAACGTTAAGAAAGAGCTTGGATATATTCCATCACATCTGAACAGGTATGAATTGCCTGTTCCTATTCTACAAGTTTTTCAAGCTTATTGGAGAATATTTTATGTTTGCTATCGACTAGGGAAGGACACTGGGGAATGGTCAGAGAAAAAGATTAAGAGAAATATATGGAATATAAAATTATATTTGAAATAAAAGTGAATTGCAATGACTGCCTAAGTTGGTGAGGAATACATTTTATTGATTTTGTTTGATGTCGGGTGTATTACAGAATTAAGATGTGGATAGATTTGTAGCATTCATATCAATTAAATGATAATTATTTACCCAAATATTAATTATAGCAATTATAGAAGGGATCAAGGAGTGGAAATAGAATAGGAAATGTGGTGGTAAGCAAGTTGAGGAAATATGGAATTTTTATAAGAAATTACATATATTGGTGCATAAGTATTTTCATGGTAAGACAAAGACGAAAGGGCATATAAAAATCCAGACTCTATGAATGAATAGTGGCATATTTAATAATAATATGAAAACAATAAAAAAGATGGAAAATACAAAAAATAACTCCATCTGTTAGTAATTTTCATCTCTATAAGAGCCATGTTAGAAAGGCTAGGCAGGAAATTAGAAAATGTGGTAAGTTATGTTCTAGTGATCTGGATAATTGAAAGCCTTTTTCAGATATGCACAGCAGTGGTATAAAGATCAGGAGATGGGAATGAATATTATTAATAGAGAGATGTTAGTAACTGATTTGGAAAGATTAATTGATATATTGGGTCTATGATCGGCTACTGAATTTTAAAAAAACATGAACCACAAATTATTGAATGGAAAATAGCTTCCTGCAAATATAGTGAACACCGAAAAAACTTTGAGTGACCATAGTCAGCCAGCATCGCACACATAACCAATGGGGACTGCACCCCCCAACTATATATACCAACTCCAAGATCACACTACAGTGAAGAATAGGGTGATAAAAGGTTTCCGTTCACTTACCTTATGCATTGCATTACTTCCTGGTTGTTGGCCGACTATGACCAATCAGTGAAATTTTTTTTTTAAGTTGTCGGTACTCACTACATTTCCAGTTCACTGTTTTCCATTCGATAATTTGTGGTTCACGTTTTTTTAAATTTGGTAGTGGAACATGGACCCGACATATTTGCAAATTTCTATGAAAAGATTTGGAGACATCATACTAATCTGTATAGATGAGTATTGTAGTCTTTTATACCAGGTAAGCAATGCCAGTGCATACCAAAGGGTTCAGTAACAAAATCTTTTTATAACATCAAAAATGACAAAGTCCCTGGTTCTCATGCTTTAAATAGGCTATTCTTATATAACTTCAAGGAAAATTTAGTGGATTGTGTTGCTAGCATGTTTCAATGAACACTAGGAGCTGGAGTTGTCTCAAAGTTATGGAAAGAAGCAATGATAATTTACATCCACAAAGACTGAGACAGTAGAGGAGAATAATAAACCTCTTAGCTTGACTAGTTTAAGTTGGGAAATGTTTTGAGAGAATGTAGACAAACCTAGTAGAAGTCCAAGATGATATTATGTATGACAATATATTTTAGTATGCTTTTACAAAAGGAAAATGGACAGCAACTAAACTTATAATCTTTTACTCTGAAGTGTTATGTGCACTTGATAACAGGATCCCTATAGATACTATTTATTTGGACTTAGTGAAAGCTTTTGATTCAATATATTATAGATTGATTTTTGCAGTAGTTGAGCATTAGAGTTTTGATTTGCATGTAGCATGATAGATAAATAGTTGAATGAAGACGTAGCTAGGGCCTGTGTATAAAAGGTAAAGTCAAGGGTTCACAAAACGAAATGCCACAGGGATCAGTGCTGGGACCGTTCTTGTTTCCTATATTTATGTCAGTATTCCTCTTGGTAGATAGATGGTAGACAATCATATTTCCAAATCATTCTATAAATGCAAGATCTGCAGCCACAAATTGAAGATATAAAGATCTGCAAGACTATTTAGAAAAATTATATGAGCAGGCACAAGAAAATGGAGTAAGATTTAATTATAGTAAATATAAAGGAGAACATCTAAGGAGGGGAGATCCTGCATATCCTCATAGTCATGATTTCACCTGCACTGGGGTATGTGAGAAATTTGATGACTTACAAATTAGGATAAATATTAAAATCTGTTCTGAACGGCATGTAAGTATCATTACTGAAAAAGTTTTCTAACAACAAGGCAGTTATAAGAGCAATCTAATCAGGAGAATTCAGGGTGATCTGTCCATTTTATAAGTCGCTAATAAGATCCATAATTGAATATGGGGTTGGATTTTGTATTTACTTCTGCAACGACCTTAAAAGTAGAAACATTTTCAAGATATTTCACTAAAAGAATATAAAAGAATAACATAAATGGCAAATGTGAGCTATGAACAGCTATCCAGGTTATTAAATTTGTTTTCAGTCTGTTACAGAATTATAATAGGCTATATGATATACACAAACATATATATATATATATATATATATATATATATATATATATATATATATATATATATATATATATATATTTTTATATTAGTATAAGTAATTAATTTATATTATTATTTTATCAATTTATATTATTATAAGTAATTAATGTTATTATATTATTAATATTATTATAAGTAGTTTATACTATATTAAGTATAATATTTTTATATTATACTTATTTTTTATGTCATCCATGGTAAATAAGTCATAAAATCTGTTATCCTCCAGCATGTTCTCTATCTTTTGGTTGTAGCTAGTGTTATCAATCACAAGTATACCTCCTCCCTTGTCTGCTTTCATTACACAGCTGGATTTATCATGGCCTAGCTCAATCAATCCCTTTCTTTCTTCCTGTGTTAAGTTATAAAGTTTTTTCTTAGGTTTTTAAGGAGTTTCCTGATATCCAGCTCACATCTCACTTCAAATGCAGTTAATGTTTGATGTAGTGGTGGACAATAGCTGTTAGGCCAGGGGGTGACTGTAACACTACAAAAGTAATTTACAGGGCACAGTGCAATGAATGTGATGCAGTGTATGTGGGCAAGACTGTAAATAAATTCAAGCATAGGATTTCATGTCATCTGTCAGAAATCCACTCTGGATGTAAAAATAATGCACTAGCCAAACACCTTTCTCTTCATAAAAGACACACAGGTTTTAAGTTCCAGATCCTGGATCACATAGACATGGGTGATCTTGAAGGAGACATCCCAAATGTTATGGAGAAACATGAACTCATGTGGCAATTAAAGCTAAACTCTTTTAGGAAGCCTGGACTAAACTACTACTGTTCAATTAAAAGTGTACTGGGATTTAGAAAATTGCCACATTGTTTACATGACTAATTTTGTTTTATTTTATTCTATCAGTTGGTTTTAAATAACATTTTAAATCAGTTGTAATTTAAGTGTATATTTTGTTTCCATCCTCATGCATTTTTTCTTATTATTGTTTCTTTTTCTGGTTCTCTTTTTTCCACTTTATTCAAAATGATGTGTAATAACAATACAAACTAATTATCCAATTATATATATTTTTATAGATAGTTTTTAGGGTTCTTGTATACAGACCTGAAGAAGTCTAGAAGGATGAAAGCCATCTTTGTTAACAATACGTTATGAAAATAGGATATGATTTTTACAATTGATTTTTACATGCAAAGTGTATATGTATATATTTATATATATTTTTTGATTGCCAAATGGACTAAGGTTGATATATTTCCAGCCATGTAGTATATTGTCTTGGATAAAATCACAGACTTAATAATCTACTTAATAATCTGGTTAAATAAGAGGTACCACATCATTATAAATTTTATTTAAAGTACATACAGGTTATATTATTATGACAGCTACTAAGTAAGGCAGGACCAGCTTGAATGTCACACTGATGGGGGAGGGGATGTGAATTCAACATGTGTACCAATAACACTTTGTTTTACAGCACAATAAACCACTCCCTTGCCTGATAAAAAGTATATATATATTTAGAAAGCATGTGAGGAAACTATTACTCTATTTTTGTTTTACTTGGATCGCTTGTCTGTGTACTTAATAAAGGATTTTTGACTGGAAACAGACTTCCTGCCTTGCTTGGATTACTTCTGAATACTTAGTAATTCTGTAGAATTATATATTTTTTTATTATTATTTGTTTTTTTACTTAAGACGAGTTTAAGTTCGCTACTTCAACTACTGTTATCTGATCTGATTAATATACAGTGATTCACTAGAGATATAGGGACTGAAAATCTTCCACACAGAAAAGTTTCTTACACTGTTTTCTTTACTTCACATTCAGGATACTATCATAACACTGTCAAAAAAAATATATATATATGTGTGTGTGTGTGTGTGTGTGTGTGTGTGTGTGTGTGTGTGTGTGTGTGTGTGTGTTGGGGGTAAATGTCTAAAAGTGGTGTAAATGTCTGGTAGTGTGTGTGTGTGTGTGTGTGTGTGTGTGTGTGTGTGTGTGTGTGTGTGTGTGTGTGTGTGTGTGTGTGTGTGTGTGTGATTGTGTGTGTGTGTGTGTGTGTGTGTTTATTTGTACTATGCTAGCTTGATGCATGGGCTGGTAGGGAGAACACTAGCATAATCAGGTCTCACAGCACAGTGTACAGTTTAGAGACATAGAAATTAGCTGCTAGTGAGGTATCTAAGCAAATTTACATCATCTCTAAATCAGAGATCCTTATCATTGTGTTACTTGATCTGTGTTGGTGGTAAGAATCTACCTAAATCACATAGTTTGTTTTTCTCATTATACAAGCAGCTACCAAAATAAACCTCAGTCTTGAGAATGTAATATCAAAACTCGTATGTTATGAATTGTTAGTTTATAGTACTAAACTTCATTGTTTTTATATGGAGCCTCAAATGAAAATGGGTATATATCCCAGTTGGACTATCCTGGTAAACAAATGTGAAATAAATAAATAAAATATATATATGTATATACAGTTTTTGTGTGATTATATGAGATATGAAACTGGTTCAGGCACCTAGGCAGTGAGACTTTTCCCTGTGGGACATTTGCTTGGAGACACATGGCTGAAGTGAAATTCAGCTGCAGAGAAATATGGCTGTTTGCAAATTGCCTATGGGCAAAGAGAAGAATGTGGTGCCATGTCCACTACTTCAATAACCAAATGCATAGGGGGAAAATAATGTCCATGGCCCCAAGGCAACACGAGACAGCTGGCAGTATGTCAGGCATCAGCAGCAGGCTGGCCAGTGGGCATGTCAGTGGCAGTAAAAAAATGTAGTGCACAATGGGCACTGCCTTTATAATTGGTGTGTGTGTGGACCACCCCCCTTCACAGTGTCTAGGGAACATTAGCTAAAATGCATACTGAAGCATAAATGTGACTACAGTAGTGTGCAGGATTTCCTCCATGTCATAGTACACTTCTAAATACTGTACTTACATAAGCAAGTGCTGTACACTGAGCATGACACTCATTACTTCTTCTGCCCCATGCACTTGGTTATTCAAGCTGTGGGTATGACAGTGCATGCTTCTCTTTGCCCACAGGAAATTTGCAGACAGCCATACTTCTCTGCAGCTGAATGTCACTTCAGCCATGTGTTCCCAACCAAATGTATCACATGGAGATGTCTCACTGCCTAGGCACCTGAACCCATAAGCCATGCATGATAGAGTTATCAGTTCAGAGTCAATGCCCTGAATGCTAGAACTGGCTCTGTTAGGAGTTACACTGACATGTCCATGCCCATGGTCAGATATGCTCTTGCTACCTGAACGTGAGTGATGTCTGCTGAATGAGCTCCCCTCATGAATACATCCATGTCCACAACCCTCTGGATTACCACATCTGGGTGCAGACACCTCAACCACTGATGGAGCAATAGAAGTAGTGTCACTAGGGGAGTAGGATTGGGCAAGGACACATTGGCTAACACCAGATGATGTTGCCGCCCTATGTCCATAAGGATGCTCTCCCCCTCCCAGCAGATGGTCCATCACATACACTGCATGATCCAGTATGACATTCATCTGATCCATTTGTGACAGTCACACAAGTGACATTGTGCCACGTCTAGATCCTTAAGCATGTCCTCAGAGGCCCTAGTGCAAAGTGTTTGTGTTTTCATGACAGCCCTATACATACATCAAGTGACACTAATGACACACCAACATCAGATGGATGGCAGACAACAGGCCTCCTATGAACATCCCTACCAATCCTATTGCATGGCACCTTGGTCACACTTTGGCTATGGCTAAAGTCAACTAACACTGAAACCACAGTAACCACACTATCCTGTTCAACTGTGTCACTCAACCTGTCCACTGTCTGAGGGCTCAGTGGAATGGGTATGCATATGCATACAGACTGTGTCTGAAGGAAATCCAGAGGATGTGTGATTCACAATCTCATTGTCAAATTGAACCTCTGCACCTCTCAACTGTGCTTCTATTTGGCCACCAGCATCATCAGAGCCTACTGAAACCTGAACATTAGGAGGTAGGAGTCTTACACATCCAGTGTCAGGATCACCTGTGATAATAAGCAACAAACACAGAAATGAAATTATTACTCCCCTAAATATTAATCCAAAATATCTGAACAAAAATCAACACTGATCACACAATTGCAGATGGTACAGCAATGTAGACACTCATTACACCCTCCTCACTTATGCCAATAATATATGTAAATAATGCTTAATAATAGGGAAAGAAACATTTACTTACCATGTGCAGACGTGTCAACACTTTGCAAGGAGGATGGGCTTAAAAGTAATGAAGCAATGAAGGGATGGTTATTAAGCAATACAATGGAAATAACACAGGAACAGTGAATAAGCAATTGACTATTTGTTCTGTATGAAATGGCTCTTACTGAAACTTGAAAATTCCACAAAAAGGCCAGTAAAAATTATAAAAATCAACAGCTTGCACTTTATTAACAAGAATGTCTCTAGTGCTTCGGCAAGAAATGCCTTCTAGGAGTACGTCGGTAAGGAAAAACAGTGCCATTTTATACAAATATTAACTATCAATTATAAAACACTTAACTAATTAAATAATATCTAGAACATTAAATCTTGTATTTCTATTATACTTAGAAAACAATTATATCAAAAGTTTCCATGAACATTCAGTATTAAGTCCACAAGGACTTAAAGTATTGTATTTTAAAATATAAATACTTTCTTTGTATAACAAATTCTGTTTATTCTTAAACTCAGAGTTGCCAACACCCCAATCAACTTGTTCTAGGATGCTGGCTTGCAGAGAGTCTGGATTGCTATT
This sequence comes from Protopterus annectens, assembly GCF_019279795.1. NCBI lineage: Eukaryota > Metazoa > Chordata > Ceratodontiformes > Protopteridae > Protopterus > Protopterus annectens. Next base: position 972,566,478 of record NC_056741.1, on the reverse strand, counting down.
GTGAAACAACTTAAAATGCTTGGCAACAGGGCTAGCAATGTTTTCCATTTTTATCTCTCTAATGTGCTCCTGCAGTCTCAGTTTAAAACTTCTCTTAGTTTCACCTATATAAAAGAGACTGCAGGAGCATCTAAGAACATAAATAACATTAGATGTTACACAAGTAAAATGTCCTTTAGGACTAAAGGGAACCCCATTGATATAACTAAAAAAATGAACATATTGCTGAGCATCTAGTACAACCACTAGTGCCTAGTATACCTAAAGTACTGCATAACATATCCACTGGCTTAACAAATTTATTGTGTACAGTAATGTCCTGTATGTTCCTACCTCTTGTGTATGAAAATATAGGAAATCTACATAATGTATCACAAAATACTTTGCATTTAAATAAAAATGGCCATAAATGCTTGATTATCTTAACTTGTCCATGAGAAAAACCATAGTAAGAAATAACTACATAAATTTGCCTAATGTCTAACTTATCTTGTTTAGTATTACTGCCAGTATATCCTCTGTAGTGTTTCATAACAGAGGTACTGGCTACTGACAAATTATTTTGTACCAATAAATTATTTTTAGTTTAAACAGTGCCTTCTGGATATATTTCATGAAATAACCCCTTCTCAAGAACATATTTATAAAAGTACACATTTCCTTCTATAATTGCTTTTCATCAGTACACAGTCTGTAGACTCTCAGTAACTCTCCATAGGGTAAAGATTCCAACAGATGAGATGGATGGCAACTGGCTCTATGCAAGAAATGATTACTGTTGTCAAACTTTCGATGAATTTTGGTTTTAATTTTCCCCCACTACACCTGTTAAATCAATATTCAGAAAACATATAGTTTGGCCCTGATGAAGTCCATCAAATTTTATTTGAAACTTATTTACATCCAAATCTTTAACAAAGGCAGATAAATTAGTCATCCCACCCTTGCACAAAAATGCTAGATCATCTATAAATCTATAATAGGAAACAACACAAGTTCTAAAAAAATTATGTCTATATAAATATTCCACCTCATAAAGGCCCATAAAAAGATTAGCATAGACAGGTGCAAATGATGCCCCCATGGCAGTGCCTATTTTCTGAACATAAATATCTTTACAAAAACAAAAATAATTATTAGTAAGACAAAATTCTATCAATTCTAATACCTAATTACTATGTGGACTGTCTGCTAAGAAAAACGTAGTAGCTTCTAAACCATATTGATGTTGTATAGAAGCGTATAGACATTTAACGTCAACAGACACCCAATACATGTCTTCAGTCCACTCAGTGTCTTTAATTTTATCTAAAAAAATCAAAATAATATTTTATAAATGATGGTAACTTCATTACATAAGGTAATAAATAACTATGCAAAAATACACCTATGTTTCGTAAAAAATATTGAGTAGCGGAGACAATGGGCCTTCCTGGGGGGTGTTGCATGCTTTTATGAAGTTTGGGTAAACAGTAAAAATATGCTATATAATTATTTTCATTATATAGCTTTCTATCTACATCTTGCTTAGAAAAAATACCCACGTCTATAACCTTTAAAGAGTAAATGCTGAAATTCTTTTTGTGCATTTTGATAATCACTCACTGTCACCTTAGCATATACTTCAGTATTACTAAGATGTTCCATGCACATTTCCATATACTGATTAGTATGTATTACTACTAAACGGTTCCCCTTGTCAGAGGGTTTAAAGACCAATTCATGTTGTTCTCCCATATTTTTAAGAATTTTCCATTCATCTTTTGACAAATTGTAAGAAAAACAATTCCCTGTTTGCATAAATTCTTTACATGTATGTTCTAAAGAAAATTTGACCATAGCTGAAAATTGTTGCATACCTTCATACAAAAAAGGTAGGACAAAATCACTGGAACATTTTACAGATGTGTCAAGATAGCAGTAACCATTTAACTCATCTATATCAGAAGAACACAAATAAAAACTTTCATCTGTATCTGAAATGTCTTCAGTAGAAATTAAAGTATCATTAATGCCAGCATCTACATTATTTGTAGAAAAATAGTTAAGCAAATGTAATTTTCTACACATTCTATATACTTCAAGTTTAAACATGTAGGGTCTAGGCATCACAGCAGGTACAAATTTAAGACCCTTATTTAAAATATGCATTTGAATTTCACTCAGTTCCAGTTGTGATAAATTTATAACAATGAAAAATTACCAAAACTTCGAACCAAAAGAATACACAGATCCCAGTTCTCCACACGTAAAAAAGTAGTAGGATTTTTTAAATTGGTGTAAATAGTGTTAAAACATGTTGGCTTAAATGATTATGGTATTTTAAATAGGGTTTAGTCTATGTTTCAATTCCGGTATATGCCTTTAAGGTATTAAATGGATTAATGAATGCTTGTTATAGCCACACTATAAATGGTGGTTATTTGATGTTGTCTTAAGTTTCTGAAGAAGTTAAGGCATCTGCCTTGACGAAAAGTGTACTGATATTTTAACGCACTTAAAATTAAAAAATCCTACTACTTTTTTACGTGTAGAGAACTGGGATCCGTGTATTTTTTTGGTTCGAAATTTATAACAATGTTATTCTCACCGTTTACACCAGAATCACAATGCACAAATTTAGTTCCATCTAGTCCTTTTGTTATGCTGTTAAGCTCCTCTATTACTTAAAGTTTGTTAGTGGTGAAAACCATCCCCGCTGTTTCTTTCCGAATCTGCTGTTCTCTTGCCATTCTGAAAATTATTGTTCAAATATTGAGGCTTTTGAGCTTGAAGCAAAGGTGGATATTGCTGGTCATTCATGTCCCAGTCTGTAGAGCCTCTATGAGTGTCTGAAAACACTGCTGCCTGCACCATTATAACCCCTTTTAGCACTATTAACAAGCTGTTGATGTGGTTTGGTCTTGTTTGCTTTCCAAATGAAAGCCTTATGGTTATTGTAGTCCCTTGAATCTCTTTGTAGTTTTGTTTTTTTTTTCTTTTTCATGAGATCCTGTTCAAGATCAATCAGTTTGGCATTAATGTCAACTAACTGGGTCTGTAAGCGAGCGGGACTAATTTTAGCTGCCAAAGAATTACACAAAGTAGAAATTTCTTCCTTCAACTTTTGCTGCAATAAAACATCCCGTTCTATTGAGATATTTACCCACTCAGTGGCACACCGATTGGCAGCTGCAATCTGACTTGAAGCCCTTTTTCTGCTTCATCAGAAACGTCAATAGGTTTAGATGGATTTGTAAAGGCACGCAGTCCCCGCGGTGTAATGTCAAGCTGGATATAACATTGAAGGCTCAAAATATTTAGCTAAACTGCAGTTTCTTTCATTATAAGCTGTTCTAGCTTGTAAATTATATGAGACACATCCGTGGAAAAAGAAACAGAGTGGTTCTTACCCACACAGTCAAAAGGATTGGCTATACATTGTTTACAACCATCTTCAATAAGATGTTCCCAGTTTATAAAATTCTGCTCACCTCTCAAACCAGTTCCTGAAGATGTCTCTCGGTTAGACAGCACATACTGATCCATGCTTTTTAGAGTAGCATCCATACTCTCATGTCTCAAAATCCTCAGTAGTTGGTTATTAGGATCACTGGCCATATAGCAGCAACAAAAATACAACAAGAATGTCCCTAGAGTATGAAAATATGACAAAAAGGCCAGTAAAAAATATGAAAATCACCAGCTTGCACTTTAATAACAAGAACGTCTCAAGTCTCTAGCGCTTTGACAAGAAATGCCTTCTAGGAGTAAATCAGTAAGGAAAAACAGTGCCATTTTATACAAACATTAACTATCAATTATAAAACACTTAATTAATTTTTAAAACATTAAATACTGTATTTCTATTTTACTTAGAAAACAAGTATATCAAAATTTTCCATGAACATTCAGTATTAAGTCCACAAGGACTTAAAGTATTATATTTTAAAATATAAAAACTTTCTTTATATAAAAAAATGATGTTTATTCTTATACTCAGAGTTGCCAACACACCAATTAACTCTAATTGAAACTGGTCTGATTCCTCCCCCGACCCCATGTCTATTGCCCCACTTTCTTGTATAACTAGGAATTATCACATATAAAACAAGCAGTAGTAGAAGCCAAATTATATTTTTGTCTCCAAAACAGTATAATGTTCATATGTAAGCTTAACTTGAAGCTGCTTATAGGACACATTTGGCCTCCCAGCCACATCAGCACCAACATCAGTCACATGGTATGAAAGATACCCTGAGCTCTAGGGATCTGTGACAGTGGACAGGGTCTCCTTTTTTGGTGTCAGTAGTGGCTCAGTAGCAGAATGACCTCCCCATAGCCAGCTGTCCTCAGGCAACTGCAGCCACCTTCCTCTGTGCTTATGAAACCATGCCAGTGGCCTGATGCTGCATCTGATCATAATTGCAGCCACAACCACCCATTGCATAGACATCAGTAACTATCTAGTTCCAAATGTCCTTTCTGGCTGTCATATCTCCCCGGCCCCTCTCAAGTAGGAAGACTGCATAGTGCCTCACAGTTTGAATGATGACCTCATTCTCAGCCTCACTAAAAGGGGGATTTCATGGGTTTTCTGGCTTGGATGCCATAATCTCTATGTGACATAAAACAGAGAAGGACAAAACCCATTAACAGCACATGACTAATGTATTTTTTTTCCAAAAAATAATCATGTTGTGTACCCCCTGTCAACATAAAGTACTTGAAACAAACTTCTCATTTAGGACAACAGAATGGTAGGTTGCAGCCCCCACCCTCCAACACAAATGTAAAGGTCTGGACAAACACACCCATTCTGTCAACATTCCTATACTGAAGGCTGTTGTTATGTCATTGATTACTGGATGATAGCATTACTAAATAGTCAAAAATGCAAATTAGGAATGCCAGTTAGTTTTCAAACTGTGCCCATCACTGCAGTGGAGGTTGCTTTGGGTCATCTGAGAAGATTAACACCACTGTCAGCCACTTGTACAACCCTCTGCATTGGTGAAAAACATAATTACAGTTCTTAAAGGTTACAGTGTAAATGTCTTTGAATAATAGAAACCTGTAATTGCAAAATAAGTGCTTCTCTACACAGAAATTTTCTTCAAAGTAATGCCAATCTTCTGTTTTTATCTGAAAACAAGTCTCCTCACCTTCAAGTTCCATAGCTACACGGTTATCTCTTCATTGCGCATGTTCAGCCCTCTGAGCACTGTGATGATGCAAATGAGGTATGAACTCATTAGAATTGCAGACTTCCAAACATTTGACTTTATGTATCAGATGTAAACATAGTGTAGCCTCTACACCATTGCTAGGTGCTAATAGCTTGTAGCTGTGAATGATTAGTCTGAGTGAAGGAAAACACAACAGCAGTCCAGACACCCTTCCCTGCAGTGGGTGTGTTAGTGAGGATACAATTACAGAGTGCAGAATTAACTGCTGTGAGATTTTAAAGAAAATCAAACGTGCTTTTGCTAAAAACTGTTGCTTACTTTTATGCATTTGTATCAAACCTTGAAATAAAAAATATAGGAAATGCACTACAAATTGTATGTCTGATAGTAAAACAGAGATAAAGGAAGAATGACCAGAATACAAAGAGAAGACAGAGCTGCAATTTTTCAAAGATATTCATAACTAATTGTGTGATCACTGCACTACATATGCTAGCCACACATGTACAGCCAACTAAGAATGTCTAACTGTATAAACTGTTAATACTGGATATGAAATGTGAACTGCTTGTATGCACATGATTTGATTGGTGTTGCAATGTTGTGTTATGTGGCAAAGAGACATAACCCACTACAACTGTGTGTGTAAATGCAATATTCTGATGGTTCATATTCAGAGTTCTGTAATTGTTTAATCTTTGTTTCCTTTTGGTTTATTCATGTTTTGTTCTCTTTACCATTTGTACAATATGTGACATAGTGCAAACATGGTTAGTGGCTTAAAAAATGAAAATGTAATTTAAGTTGCCTTATAGAGTGCAAACCTGCTTAGTGGCATTGCACAGTGGTCAGCAACATGGATGATAACGACTACAGAAATTCCAGTTGTTACCTGACTGTCTCTGTGGCATATGGTATAAATACATTGAGATAAAAAAGAGACATCATAGATAAAGCAGGGTTGGAGTCCCTCAGTAGATGCTTTTACTGAGGAAGGGTCATAATGAGTATTTACACATGTGATATATGTTTGCTATGGCCTTTTACATATGTGCATTACCCACCTATGCACAAACAGGGTTCACTACTTAAGGAAAAATGTGAAAACTTTAATTTAGTTTGCTTCCCTTCACACAAACAGGTTCAGTGACAAGGTGTGGCCATCAGCACTTCAGACAGTACTGAACATTGAAAATATGACTGCTGTTTAGCTTTCCCTATGGCACCATGTTTAAGTATAGTGAGTTCATGTTCAAAACATAGGTGAGGCAGAGTTCAAATCCCACCCTCTCCAATTTTTAGTAAGGGTGTCCACTGTAAATTTTCACAAAGCTTTTATTATAAAGGTAATACTACATACCAATAGCTATGTATAGCAAGTTGATTGACAGAAAGGTAACATTACTGCTTGCGTACACATAATTTTGTAAGTATCATATCTATTGTGTAATTGGTTTAGCAAGAAAATTATGATTATGTAATAAAAATGCAGTTGCATATCTCTGATGGTAGTTTAGTGACAATCATCTACACCCCACCAGTACCCCAAGTATAACTGTAAAACAGAATCTATTGTGAGGTATTTGTCATAACACCAAAATCTATTACTAAAGTCATGCAAGTCTATCCACTTCCAATATATTATCAGATGTTAGTCCTGCATCACACCTGAGAATACATAAGCCAGGATCTTCTAATGTCACACACATCAGGCTTAATTGAAGTGTGCTACCAGTCAGTCTTCAAACTGTACACTTGTAATGACTACAGTGGGCAAACACTTCTTCTATGGCAATGAGGAATAATTACCTATATGGAAATGTAGGCATTCATTTTTCCATAGCCTTGAATCTCACATTGTATTAATTACTTTTAACAGTGGGTAAGTCCCCAGAAAGTATGAGTCAAGTCACTCCATTGATCCCTCCAAAGTCATAGCTTAATAGCCAAGTCATTTAACATATCAGTGTTGACCACTGGACAAAGTGTGACCAGGTATGACAGCACACATGCCATAAATCAATGCCAAATCTTGCATCATCATTTCATCATTGCTGTTTCATAAACTCCCTTCCTCTTTGTTTGGCAATGTTTGTCTTCACTTAACCCTGCACAAATGTGGTTGGCGTGGTTATGCATGTTTGTGTACTGGTCATAAAATGTGATATCACAATTTGATGGGAAACCATTGCAACTGTTGTGGAAGACCTTAGCAGACATAGCAGGATATGGGAAGGATGGTGCCAAATTCATGGCACAGAGGTGGGGTTTGGAGGAGTAAAAAATCTTTGTTGTACTCCTCATGAATTGGTACAGCTAGAGGCTGCTGCAGGAGGACCACATCGGGTCTCAGTACAAGGCTAAGCCTTGGAACAACCTACCAAGGCTCTCTCTAGTGTGACTGGCATACCACACACTGGGAAGCAGTGTAAGCACCAATACAGTGACCTTAAGAGGCACAAGCAGGCACAACTTGACCAGTGGCTGGATGAGTTTCAAACTTAAGACCCCTGAGCTGTGTAAACATACAGACCAAGCAGCTTGAAATGATACTCAGTGGTGTCGATAGCTAAGACTGGTATACATAATGTTTTCTTGTCTCTTCTTCTCTCATTCTTTATTTTACAGCTGCAGAGGAAATCAAAGTGAACTAGGAGGTACATGCAGAGAGACTGGAGCAACTGAAAGAGGCAAGTTGTATGTCTGCAGCACAACTGACCCTGATTGTAGTATATATATTATGATTCCATAGGTCATTATCAGCTTCATCTTTTATATCTTAACTGTAACAGCAAGCATGTTTTCTGCTGTAGCTCATGCTAGTTGTATTGTGCTAGTGTAGTAATGTATTCAGATGTAGTATATATATTGTGATTCCATAGGTCATTATCAGCTTCATCTTTTATATCTTAACTGTAACAGCAAGCATGTTTTCTTCTGTAGCTCATGCTGGTTGTATAGTGCAAGTGTAATAATGTCTTCATATTATATGGGTTCAATTCCCACAAGTAACGTGTAGATTTGCATTCAACAAGTATCATTTTTAAATTTGAAATGCAGCAATATTGGTTTTAATGCCATCTTGTTATGTTAATCTGTAGTATCTTTAAAAGCATATATGGAAAGTGTACATATTCCAAGGATTACTTGTAACAATTCACAATGATTTTTGGGACTGTTAAAGCTAGCTCTGTAGCTACTAAAATAAGAAAAGGATATTTATTTTAATAAAGCAGGAATGTGACATTTCATGTTTCTAATCTTCTCTTTTCTTTTTTTGTCTCACCCTACCTCTTCTCTCCCTCTCTCTCTTTTTTTGTGAGTTACCTGGAATCACACTGCTCTAATGTATTACCTTTCTGCCAAAAAAACAAGTGCATTTCAAAGCAGGGAGATGGGTCAATCTCTGTGGCTCAGCCTGCCAACCCTCCATTTGCTGCTGTGCCAACACCCAGCACCTGGGACGCAACCTGGCAGTACTGCATTCAAAACTCCTGGTCCATCCATATCAGGTAGCATTGCCCTGGCCGGTAGTGCAGTATTACCCTCCAGAGTACTGGTGGAGGCAATGATTATGTCACCTGCCAGGAACTGCCAGGTATGGTACTTGATATGATAGAGACTGGCCCTGATGTCTGTATCAGCTGCCTGGAGAGGTCAGTCATTAAAATAAAAAAGAGGCTCCCACATCAAGCAGTCTCACAGGCAAATGAAGAAGGGGAGAGGTATGACTGTTTTGAGGGTAAGGACTAGATTCTCACTGTTCCCACACCTGACAGGCATGTGCCTCCAATGTCATCTACCTATCCCCGATCGTGGTTTCCCTCAAACGTCTGGGTCCATCACCATCCCTATGTCTGTCTTGTATGCCCTGTTTATCTGCACCTGCTTCCTCAGACCCTCACATTCCTACGTCCCTTCCCCAACATTCCTCTCTTTTTGAAATGCAAAAAAAGAAAATGTCATATACATAGCTCTCCAATTTGTATATGTGTCTTCTCGACACACTTGATTTGGTCCAATTGACTATACAACGTCATTGTATTGCTGTCACCCATTCGTGTTGTGGTGACAGTCCAAATTCATCATGTGCACATTACTTTGTTGAAGAAGTGGTTATCTATAGTTCTTTACTAATTCCCTTCTGTAAATTCATTTATTGCTTCCACTTTGATCTTTGTTCTGATTGCCCCCCCCCATTTTACCACTTTCCTATCAACCCCATTTACACAGTTTTAATCTGGTCAAAAATACAATCACACACAACACACATGGTCAGAAATGGCCCATAAAAAGCCTTCAATTTTTGTCCTCTGTATTTTCTTGGAGTTTGGCATCATATACCAATGTTGAGTGACAGTGAATGGCTGTTGTTGTCCTATGGCAAAACCTGGTGAGGTTTTGCCATCAGCCCACACTAGTCCTACTGTCTGCATGCAATTATGCTTAAACATGCTGCGTTATAGGAATACAGAGTTAAAGCAGAGTAAAGCCACTACCTTGAAACAGTTACTCTGACAGTTCTGTACACTGCTGGATATAATAAAGTCTAACTTCTGATGTGGAGTGTGGATATAAATCCCTTAAGTGAATTTTTTTGTTTTGCCCATAGCTTCCAGGGTTCAATTCCAGATGTATTTCACATAATTTCTTAGTGTGATGTTATATGTCTATGATATGTTTAATCAGATCTACTTTGATCCAGCGAATTTACGTTTTATCGAAACGTAAATTTGCTACCTCACTTTTGCGAAAGTGCATTTTTTTTAAAAATGCACTTTCGTGTAAAAAGAAAAAAATAAACCTAAACAAAAAAAAACACACTAAACTGCACCCCCACACCCCCCCTCTACTTTAATATTATCACTCTGAGATTGCACTGCAGTGGGGAAAAGGGAATATTCCCTTATCCCCACTGTACCACGATCTCAGCAATAGTTTGCTTAGTTGTACATCAACACTAAACATTGCTGTACAACTAACGTTACATGCAAACTGCAAAACTGCATGTTTTTATTTCTTTTCTTTTTTTTCTTTTTCTTTTTATACGAAAGTGCATTTTCGAAAAAAATGTACTTTCGCGAAAGTGAAACTGCGAATTTACGTTTCGATGAAACGTAAATTCACTGGCTCAAATGGGATCCGTTTAATCACCCACATGTTAACATTTGCCACAGTTATGACTTCTCATGTAGCTATATTTGATACTGGCCAAAAAACAATATTTGCATTGACATCCATCCCAACAACTAAGACATATTTAACCAACCTTGTTCTGTTTTTCATAAGCCTGTTTTCCATCTATTAACCCCTCTTTACCCCTGTGTCAGTCACTTCGTACTGCACAGCATGGCAGCTCAGTAATATGAACAGACCAAAAACGTGTATGAATGAATGTTACATTACACAAAACATTGTTATGTGTATGTCCATCCCTACGTGTATGCACCTCTCACTTCTTCTCCTCTTTAAGGGTTTGCATCTTTTAGGCTGATGGATATAGTTATTTATTTATTTGATATTTGTTTACCAGGAAAGTCTGACTGGTGTCCTAGAATCCCATTTTCTTCAGAGACCTGGGAAGAAAAGCTACAAGGTACTGTACATGGTAATAAATAAAACTTTAGAATAGAATTCTTATAAAAATAAAACATACATGTCAAAAAATTGCACTGGAAGAGATATATCAGACATTCACAAAGGCAACAGAAGTAGGAATTTTGCTACAATTCTGACTGAATACCTGAATAGGAAAAAGGGAGGACAGACAGCTCAATGGGGAAGCACAGGAACAGACAAGAGTGTAAAGAATGGAATTAGTGTGTGTACAGGAGTATCAGATGTGGAAAGAGAGGAGAGATGTGAGGGGTAACAGAGGTGCAGTCAACATGTCATTATAAATAAAAAACAGAAGTAGAGGGGAGAGAATGCAGAGAAAGCATAAGTGAGGGGCAACAAGAAAGCATAAGGGGCAAAGGTTGTTGAGGTGGATATATGGGTCACATGCCCATAGATTCCTCAACTTCATCAATGCCAATGCATTGGATCAGCTGACTGACACCCCTACAAGAGGTGAAAATATCCTGGACCTGCTCCTAACCAACATGAGTAGCCACTATAGCATTTCTACAGTGTCATCCTCCTTGGTAAGATCTGACCATAAAATGATCACTTTTGAAGTCACCATCCCCCCCACCCCGCCCCGTCAAGGTTAAATGAAAAAACTTTTCCAAAACTGACTATAATCTCCTCAGAGCAGGTATAAGCAGCTTCTCAGCCACCATCCCTTCAGCTGAAACTAGTACTAATGTCCAAGCCTACACCAAAAAACTCTGAGCACCTACATAGCTGTATGGATTTAGCAATACCTGACAAGACCAAATCATCTTCCTCAAAGAAGAGTAAACCTGTCTGGTGGACAGCAGCAATAAACAAACTCTAGAAAAGAAGGAAAAATTGCTGTCCAGGGCCAAGAAGGGGCAGGTGCCAAGTTGGAAGCAGTCTTTCCTTTGTCTGAACAAGCAAATAAGGTCACTGATGAAATCCTCTAAGCCTAACTTCGAGTCCAAATTGGCCACATCCACCAAGGACAATCACAAGGCCTTCTTCACATATGTCTGCAGTTTCAAAGGCAACACCCAAATCTGCTCTAAACTGGTAGTCAATAACACCACATACACAAACGCCATAGATATAGCCAACCTGCTGGCAGACAAGTTCAGTGAAAACTTCACCCCCTGTAACCCACATCAGTAAACCAGGACATCCCAAACCCTCTTCTCCTCACCAGGGAGCAGGTCCTTAATGCCATCTTAAAGGCAAAAAATACAGTCTCCATGGGACCCAATAACATTCCTGGCTATATCCTACATGAACTGAGGCATGAGCTCTCAGCTCCATTAGACACCCCTATTTAACCAAAGACAGAGCACTGGCCTCATTCCAGCTGAATGGAGGACAACCACTGTCATCCCTCTACACAAAGGTGGAGCGTCCACTGACCCAGGCAATTATAGGTCCATCAGCCTAACTAGCCTTATCTGCAAAGCCATGGAGCACATTATCATGGACCTTATAAATAAGGATATTGGCAACCTGCCAAGCACTTGACCCCACACAGTTTGGTTTTGTCAAAGGGAGATCATGCCTGTTAAACTTGGTCTACTTCTTGGAAACAGTCACCAAAGCCATGGATGAGGGAAAGATGATGCACACTGCCTACCCTGACCTAGCCAAAGCCTTTGACACTATTTCCCACTCAGGCATAATAGATAAACTCTCCCAGCTAGAAATCAACCCATATGTTACTAGATGGGTAGCTAACTGGCTCACTGATAGAACCACTCAGTCAAAGTAGGGGAAGCCACCTCTAGTAGTAGACTCATAATGAGCAGTGTACACCAAGGATTAGTCTTGGGGCCGCTACTGTTTGGGATATACTTTTCTGAGGTGGAAGCCAAAACCAGTGGTCTGTGGCTCACCAAGTTTGCAGATGACTGCAATCTGGGCACTGTCTTAAATTCCCCTAGTGATGTGACCATCCTCCAAGAGAGCTTTACCCAAACTAATGACTGGTTCCAGAAGCATGGCCTCAAACTGAATGCCAAGAAATTCATCATTATTCCCTTTGGGGAAAATGTCATCCCCACTAATTATCACATTAATAACAATGTACTAAGCATGTGATCAGTTATGTGGGACTTGAGCATTCAGGTTAATAGCAACCTGACTATTGACCACCAAGTTGCTTCCGTTGTACAGAAGGCTTTCTACATGGCCCACCTCATAAATAAGGGTATTTCATCCAGCAACAAGGAGGTCATAACATCCCTGTACTCCTCCGTTATCAGACCCATTATCAAATACAGTGCCCCCTTCGGCATGTACCTTGCCAAGCACATGCAGCAGTTGGAGAGACCACAGAGGTTCCTGACTAGGAAAATCCAAGGTCTCAAACACCTATTCTATACAGATAGGCTAAAAGCCCTGTCCATCTACTCAGTCTCATACAGACTGCTCAGAGGTGACCTGTGTCCGGCATACAAGGCCATTTCAGATCCAGCCTTGATGGATTTGCTGCATATCTGTTAGACAAACTCCACTTGTGCAACCTGCATGCAAAGCCTTAACCTGGTCTGAGACATTAATAGAATGTGTTGGCAGGATAGGTTTGTGTCCCAAAGACTCCCCTGTTTGTGGAATAGATTCCCTCTCCATGTCAAGCAGAGTACCTCTCTAGCCCTCTTTAAGAAGAACCTGGATGACTGGATGGGAAACAGAAAATATACTCCTGGGATTGCACATGTGTCCTTGCTGGACAGGGAATCAGGTGATGATTTTGAGGGAACATGGGTGAAATTCTTGGCTAAGCTTATAAGGGCCTCCATACCAATAGCCTAGTATCATCCTATGAACCCAGGAACCTATGAACATCATGGTTTCTGCATACTGACATGATGCTGCTGATGGATAATGCTTTCATGTTACCTTGATTCAATAGGTAACCAGTGCACCTGTAGTGTGCAAGCTTTCAAAATCTGCTGTAGGATTCCCTGTATGCCATGCTCATGTGATTACGTGTGAAGAAATTAGATACTGTCATCTGTGCTAGCATATTTGGCTGAAGTTTGTACATAATTTCAGAATAGCTTGTGTATTATATGCCAGCATGACTAGCTATGATATTGTAAATAAGTTCTTGTATGTCGATTAATACTCTGTTTGTACAGGATGTTTTTAAAAGTCGAACTGTGTTCTATCACATGTCTAACTGTGCATGTTTGTGAAGCTGATTCTAACTGCAGGCTGTTTCAGAATCAGCTGATCTGTGGATGATGTTATTGGAATGTTTCCAGTTGCTCTGTATTAGAGACTGAAAAGACAGGAAGGAACTTTAATAAACAGCAGTTTGTTGATTTTCAAACGTGAAATGAAAAGAAGAACTGGAACAGTTAAAACAGTTGACCTAGTTTATGAAAGAGTCTGCTGAAGACAGTTTAATCAGTTTTTGAGTTCACATTTGAGCAGTTGAGTTCACAGTAGTAGTTCAGTTCATAGTTGTACTGAGCAGTGGATACCCAAAAGGAATTACCAATAATTGTAAGTCCACCTTTCCTCTATTGTAATATTTAGTTTAGATCAGGGACAGTGTTCTTCAGTTAGATAGGAAACTATATCTATATTAATCAGAACTTTTTTTCTAAATGTTGGATTTCTTTCCTTCAGTATTAATTTCATTTTCCTGGTGACTGAATTCTGTTTGCTTATTGAAATTACTGTTTTATATTTTTAATCATTTTGCTTATTATTAAATCTTTTTATTATCTTACATTGTGACTAGTCAATCAGTGTATTCTTTAATGATTTAAGAGTGCTTATACCTGCTTTGATAATTCCCGGGTCACTCCGAAAGCCTGGCTGCTTTAGGTCATTTGCTACCATTTGTTTTAATACCTAATTTTAATAATTGGACACCCCTTTGAAAGGGTATTCATATGCTCTGGTTTGCAGCATTTTACCATATTATTTTGGGGAAGGGACACAGCTGGGAATCTGTTACAGACTTTCTCAAAAGTGTTTGAATGTGTGAGATTTAATTTATTTAAGTGTGAGTGTATCACATGTGATTAACTGGTTCATATTGCTCAGAAGTGTGTAATAAGGAGCTATATTAGGGGTAGCAGAAGTATACAATCCAGTCCCAGGTTATAGAGTGTGTTCCTGTTGAGCTCTTAGGGGAAACTGTGAAATATTACTCCTGTTTAAGTGACAGTCTCACACAAGAGTCAGTAGTAAGGATTGAAGTTCCATAGTAACTGATCCAGGATAGTATGTGATGTCACATTATTGGTGACAGTTCAGTGGGATATTATCTGGATGTCACAGATGGATGAAGTGTTTAGTTAATATGATGTGGAAACTGTCCTTACTTTGAAGAAGCATACTGCACACAATTTTTCAGATATTCTGCCCAACAGAAATAGTTACTGTACCTACTTAGTTATACTAATCATTTCAAAAGATGTACAACCCCTTGTCATTTGTAGCAAGCTGTACACACAATTAACTTGTGATTTTCAATGAACCTTGCAAAAGAGCTACTAGTTGTATAAGTGTATTGAGGTAGGTATTACTAACACAATTTGGGAAATCACATACTTCAGTGTCGTCATTGATAATCATATTTCAGTTCTGATCACATTTACTTAGCTAATAACATCCTGACAACATTTGTAAAAATAACAGTATCATTCAGATTTGAACCCTGGTTCATCTATGCTATGATCAGATACTCACTTCTCCTCCATGCTATGTCAAAGAAAAAGCTAGGCATCAAGTGTATTTTCCACAATCACTACTGTCCACAGTACTGATGGTCACACATTGTAACTGAGCCTCTTTGAGTGAAGGAAGGTGTACAGCATTATATTTTTCACTGTTTTCCTTAAGTAGAGAACTGTGATTGTTTGGCATTTAACATTATGCAAATGGACTAGAAAAGGTCAACAGTTATTTATGTAATAAAACTTGGCCCCAATATTTCAAAGATAGATGACAGTATGCTCATCATACTAGCTGCCAGCATTTTTTCCCATAACATATCTTTCAAGTCTGATATATGCAACATTAACAAACAGATATATTTTGCAGTTAGCCCCAATCAGGTCAGTTACTGTATGACCCTATTTGCACACAGTTTGTCAATGAGCACCAGAGGACACTGTTATTTCACAAATCCAACTTGAATTACTGAAATTTGAATCACGCATGCGCTAATACTTTGCCTTCTTCTGCACAAATCAGCTTCTCTGCTGTGCATTTTATGAAGAAGTGTATAGCATGTCTAACTCTGGTTACTGGGCTGTAATCCTCCAATATATGGAAATGCATTCACAAACACAAGAGAAGAGCACTAACATATGTGCTTCACTGAGCACATACTTTCTGATATTCATGTGTGCCCTGCAGAAATGCACTTGCGAATGATATATCAGAACTTGGGCCATTGTCAGACACACTCCAGAATTACAGTGTGTAACTACATTATTACTTTCAGTATGGGTTTATAGTGTCAATGGACATTGGTCATCCATAATCTTATCCCATTAATATTGTCAGTAACTTGTATTAATGTGGACATACCTGCATCTGAATATGAAGATACATAACTCCATCATTGCACTACTAATGTTTCCAAAGTGTGTGTGTGTATGTGTGTGTGTGTGTGTGTGTGTGTGTGTGTGTGTGTGTGTGTGTGTGTGTGTGTTGTGTGTCATCTACACAACTTCCTGAGAAACAGGTGCATGTTTACCTCACTTCTGCAATATGCATCCATGACAACTTCTTTCATCTTGGTTGCCAAGATGTATTTATATGCCCTTTGCAAATTGCACTCACATAATCATACCACAGGTCCTGACTTTGCAAACAAGTCTCATAACAATATATGTTTCCTGTGATTCTATAATGATGTCCTCCTCTATAAAGTGCACTGTGAGATTGTTAAAATCAGACTTTTGTGGTGGTGCAAGTGTTAAGTACTTGTGTTCTCAAGCCTGTGTAATTAGATACGTAGGGGTTCTAGTGTCACAGCAGTCAACTTGTGAGAGTGTGTCTATGCCTGAGTGGGTGTGTATGTAGTCAGAAAAGCATGAGTCCTGGTCGTCTGATGCCCTCACTCAAACAGCATTCAGAAGATACTTTTACACTGCTACATGACTCCACAGCAATTTCATACAACCCTTGCAACATCCTCTTCCCAGCATACCCTGATGATATCATCCTTTAAAAAGTGTACTGTGGTGAAATTAAAATCAGACTTCTGTGGTGGTAACATTAAGTAGTGTGCTCTCCAGCTTGTGTAATTAGATAGGTAGGGGCTCAAATCTCAGAGCAGTCAACTTGCCTCTGTCTGACTGAGTGTATGTTGTCATCCACATGTGCTTTGTTGAGCTCTGGATGTACTGTAGCCCTACAACAGTGTATTCCAGTCTGTGATTTGAGCTATTATACTGATGTTTGCTGCTGTCATTTGATTACATGTTCCTTCCATAACAACTGTATTAATATGTCTCATGAGAACTGCTGACGTGATAATGCTATGTATATTGTTGCCTTACTAAGGCATTTATTTTTGTACTGGAGTATATCAACATTCTACACATCTCATTCAACCATTACAGTGACAGCTGCAGTATGGCACAGGTGTGCATGTGTATACCTTGCATCTGGAAATGTTATCTGACATACAGCAATATTACATCATACTGATTACATGGGCACATACATCTGGGTTCGTCCACATGTTGTAATGCTGTTACATACACAAACATATATGTTCTAAGTCACGTCAAAGTAAAAGAAAACGTTATTGTCCTTCAGAACTACACCACAGTGTAGCTGAACAAAATTGTGATGCTTCATTCCCAGTGCAAAAACATGCATACAGAGAATAATAATAATAATAATAATAATAATAATAAAATAACATAAAATAAAAATAGAATAAAATAATAGACACACTGCATATAAATAGAATTGAGTAACAACATGTGCATGACATTACTATAACATAAGAACTAAGCAGCATATGGAACGGTCAGCATGTATAATTGCACATTGTGAATTATATTAAATTACAGAGTCCTACAGTAAGGTAAGGTGTGAACCAACATTAAATATACACAACAGTTAGTTATTGCACATGAAAAAGCTTATTAATTATAGTGCAACAAAGCCTGGATATGTAAGGATCTGTACAGTCAGATAAATAGCATACATATGTGGTAGGAGGGGAATAATGCATTGACACTCTTCTGGCTCATTTTTCACAAGAGTTCAGTAGTCGGATAGAGAGAGGAAAGAAACTGTTGTATAGAAGTCCTACAGTGTATACTTCTGTATTTCCTACCTGAGGAGAGGTGGGAGAGCATACTGTTTGCAGGATGTGAAGGATCATTGGATATCTTCCTGGCTCTACTGATGCAACATGATTCATGTAGATCTTTCAGAGGTGCAAGAGAGAAACCAATGATTTTCTCTGTTGCCTTTACAACTTGCCTAAGAGCCTTGCGATCAGAGGTGTTGCAGCCCCCATACCAGACAGTGATGTATTGGTACGAACACTGTAAAATGCTTGGAGGATAGTCTTCAGTAGTTTTGCCTTTCTCAGTTTCCTTGCGGGCAAGCATTGCTGAGCTTTTTTGACCATGTAAGATACATGGACTGACCAGAACAGGTCCTTAGTGATATGTACTTCCACTAACTTTGTACTTTTGACCCTTTCCACTGTCATCCCTTTCATCTCTAGAGGTTGCTGTGGTTCATGAGACCTTCTGAAATCCACAATCAGTTCCTTAGTCTTGTAGACATTCAGTGCTAAGTTGTTGTTGTCACATCAGCCCAACAGATGTTTGATCTTGTTCCTGTAGGCCATCTCCTCTCCATCTCTGACCAGACTTATGACCGTGGTGTCATCTGCAAATCTGATGATTTTATTGGACTCATGTCTGGCCTTGCAGTCATGTGTCAGCAAGGTGAACAGGAGAAGACTTAAGATGCACTCCTATGGTACTCCTGTATTCAGGGTTATTGTTTCAGATCTGTTGTTGCCCACATAAACCCTTTGAGGTCTTTCCATGAGGAAGCTTAAAATCCAGTTACATAAGTGGGAGTTGATGCCTAGCTGTAGTAGTTTCATTATCAGATTCTGAGGGATGACAGTACTGAAGGCCGAACTGATGTCTATGAGTAGTAGTCTTGTGTTGCATTTCTTGCCTTCCAAATGGGTCAAATATTCATGGACTGCTAGGGAGATGGCATCCGCTGTACTACAGTTCATCCTGTATGCAAACTGTAATGTGTCCAGAGTCACTGGTATGCTGGAGACCATGAGATCTTTAACCAGCATCTCAAAGCATTTCATCACTGTTGAGGTTAAAGCCACTGGTCAGTAGTCATTTAGAGTTGTTGGGTGTGGTTTCTTGGGAAAGGGAATGATGGTCATCTTCTTGAAGCATTTTGGTACACTGGCTAGTTGTAGAGAAGTATTGAAGATGTCCGAGTACTGGTGCCAGATCTTCACACATTCCTGTAGTACTCTACCCATGATGTTATCTGGGCCAGCTGCTTTCCTCGGGTTGACCCTTTTCAAGTTTATGATGACATTAGTTGTGTTCAGGCTCCACACTGCTTCATCCTTGTAAGCAGGTAGCTTATTTGCCACCATTTTCTTATCTTCATCAAAACTGCTGAAGAAGATGTTCAGTTGGTTCAAAAATTCAGTGCTGTCATTGCATGAGGCTGACACAGGTTTGTAGTCAGTGATGGTTGTATGCCCTTCCATAGTCATCTTGTATCCCTCTGGTCACTAAAGTGTCCCTGGATCATCCTGCCATAGGTTCTCTTCGCATCCATACAACCTTTATTCATTTTGGCTCTGGCAACCCTTAGGGCATCCATGTCATTTCATCTGAATGCTGCATTCCTACCTTTTACAAACTTGTATACCTCACTGGTTAGCCATGGCTTTTGGTTTGCCCATATGGTGATGCAATTGGTGGTTGTTACATCATCCACACATTTTGAGATATAGTCTGTGACTGAATATGTATCCATGTCAATGTGGTTGTCTATCATGACTGCATCTCTGAACACTGACCAGTCTGTGCACTCAAAGCAGTCTTGCAGAGCTGAGACTGTTCCCTCAGGCCATAAACTTATCTGTTTTCTAGTTGGTTTGCTGGTTTTCAGTAGTGCTTTATATGCAGGAACTAGCATGATATCTAGGTGGTCACAGCTACCTAGATGTGAATAAGGTGCTGCTTTATATGCTTGCTTAATGTTGGTATGTACCTTATCCAGTGCATTTGCCCCTCTTATGGCAAAGCCCCCATGTTGGTGGTAATGGGGTACTACTGTCTTTAGGTTGCCCTGGTTAAAGCCCCCTGCAGTTACAATTGCAATCTCTGGGTTGCTGTTTTGAGCATCGATTATAGACTGATAGAGCATAGACAGTGCTTCAGTGGTGTTTGCATTGGGTGGAATGTAGACTGCTGTAATACATACTCCATTGAACTGTCTAGGCAAGTAGAAGGGTCTGCATTTTAAAGACAGAAATTCAATGTTCTCTGAGCAGAAACAGTTAATCACAGTTACTACACACACTCACCCTTCTCGAGACTTGCTACAGAGTGATTGAATTCTGTCTGCTCTGAATAATGTCATGCCCTCTACATTTACTATGCTTTCATTGATATTAGGATTAAGCCATGTTTCAGTAAACAGAAATAGTTTGCTGTTTCTCACCTTGTTTTGTGAAGAGAGTTCCAGTCTTAAGTAATTCATCTTGCTTTCAAGTGAGTGTACATTTGCCAGCAGAATGGAAGGCAGTGCAGGCCTGTGAGGGTTAAATTTTAATCTGGCTGAAATTCCTGCTCTGGTGCTTCTTTTTCTCAGTCTGCTGCATCTTTTCCTTTTTAAGTGTCTGCCAGGAGCCATGAATATATAATTAGCCAGATGTTTACATTCCTGTTCATGATCCAGCAAAATACCCAGCTGTTGGAGTTCCTGTAGTATGTTAGGCCTTACAGGCCTCTCTGTAAGCAGCTGACCAAACAAGCAGCACTGTGAGATTTTAGATCCAATTCCTAACAGTTTCACTACATTGTAGCTTAATATAACTTCATTTCCTTCTTCAGTAACTGATTTTCCTGAAGATTCTGATGAAAATGAAGACAAATAATGCACTTTCCTGATGGGAACTGAAGCAGCTGCTGCCACACAAGGATTATACAGTCTGAAGGAGATTGGAGATTGTAAAGTGGTGGCAGGGGAAAGTGTAGCTTGGCAGCATAGGATGGTGGTCTGTAGGGTGATGTTACTAATCAAGAAGAGGAGTGTGAGGGCAGTGCCAAGGGTCAAAATATGGAAGTTGAAAAAGGGTGATTGAGGTGGAGTTCAGGGAAGAGTTAAGACAGGCACTGGCTGACAGTGAAGAGTTACTGAGTAGCTGGGTAACTACAGCAGGGCTGCTGAGGGAGACAGCTAGAAAGGTGCTTGGTGTGACACCTGGACAGAGGAAGGAGGACAAGGAGACCTGGTGGTGGAACAAGGAAGTACAGGAGAGTATAAAAAAAGAGGTTGGTGAAGAAGAAGTGAGATTGTCAGAGAGATGAAGAAAGTAAACAGGAATATAAGGAGATGATGGTGAAGAGAGAGGTGGCAAAGGCTAAGGATATGGCGTATAGAGAGTTGTATGAAAGGTTGGACTCTAAGGAGGCAGAAAAGGACCTTTACCGATTGGCTAGCAGAGGGACCAAGCTGGGAAAGATGTGCAGCAGGTAAGGGTGATAAAGGATAATGAGAGAAATGTACTTACAAGTGAGTTGTGTTAAGCAGATGGAAAGAGTGCTTTGAGGGGCTGATGAATGAAGAGAATGAGAGAGAAAGAAGGTTGGATGATGTGGGGATAGTAAATCAGGAAGTGCAACGGATTAGCAAGGAGGAAGTAAGGACAGCTATGAAGAGGATGAAAAATGGAAAGGCTGTTGGTCCAGATGACATACTTGTGGAAGTATGGAGGTGTTTAGGAGAGATGGCAGTGGAGTTTTTAACCAGATTGTTTAATGAAATCTTGGAAAGTGAGAGGATGCCTGAGGACTGTAGAAGAATTGTTTTGGTACCAATTTTTAAGAATAAGGGTGATGTACAGAGCTGTAGTAACTGCAGAGGGATACAATTGATACAATTGAAGTTATGGGAAAGAGTAGTGGAAGCTAGGTTAAGAAGGGAGGTGATGATTTAACTACAGAGGGATACAATTGATTAGTCACAGCATGAAGTTATGGGAAAGAGTAGTGGAAGCTAGGTTAAGAAGGGAGGTGATGATTAGTGAGCAGCTGTATGGTTTCATGCTGGGAAACAGCACTACATATGTGATGTTTGCTCTGAGAGTGTTGATGGAGAAGTATAAAGTCAGGAGGAGTTGCATTATGTCTTTGTGGACTTAGAGAAAGCATGTGACAGGGTGCCTAGAGAAGAGTTGTGGTATTGTATGAGGAAGTTGAGAGTGGCAGAGAAGTATGTAAGAGTGGTACAGGATATGTACAAGGGTAGTGTGACAATGGTGAGGTCTGTGGTAGGAGTGATGGATGCATTTAAGGTGAAGGTGGGATTACATCAAGGATCAGCTCTGAGCCCTTTCTTATTTGCAATGGTGATGGACAAGTTGACAGATGAGATCAGACATGAGACCCCATGGACTATGATGTTTGCGGCTGACATTGTGTTCTGTAGAGAGAGAGTAGGGAACAGGTTGAGGAGACCCTGGAGAGGTGGAGATATGCCCTAGAGAGGAGAAGAATGAAGGTCAGCAGGACTAAGAATATATGTGTGTGAATGAGAGGGAGGATAGAGGAATGGTGAGGATGCAGGGACGAGAGCTGGTGAAGGTGGATGACTTTAAATACTTTGGATCAGCAGTTCAGAGTAATGGTGATTGTGGAAGAGAGGTGAAGAAGAGTACAGACGGGGTGGAGTGGGTGGAGAATAGTGTCAGGAGTGATTTGTGACAATTGGATACCAGTGAAAGGGAAGGTCTACAAGAGGGTAGTGAGACCAGCTATGTTATATGGGTTGGAGACGGTGGCTTTGACACAAAGGCAGGAGTCAGAGCTGGAGGTGGCAGAGTTAAAGATGTTAAGATTTGTAGTGGGTGTGACGAGGATGGACAGGATTAAGAATCAGTATATTAGAGGATCAACTCAGGATGGATGGTTTGGAGACAAAGCCAGAGAGGCAAGATTCCATTGGTCTGGACATGTGCTGAGGAGGGATAATAAATACAACATTAAAACACTATCAAATAATAAAAAAAATGAATAAATAGTTATTACCGCAACTATTATTACCTCATGTTGCTAATTTTTTAGGAGCATGTCACTCTGTAAAGTTTGATAAAGAACAAAAGAATGTTAATACTCTTATTATTTAAGTGCATATCCCTTATTAAAATGACCAGTGGCTGTACTGGCATCAGTTCAATTCATGACATCCCTGGCATGCTACACAAATCTAAGCTGGAGCTTCATTTTAGTTTCTGCTATGCAGAATTTTGGTCACTGACATAGCGGACAGTAAGTAACCTTTTCAGTATGAGAGGTATATTGAGCATAAGATAAAAAGACTAGATCATCAATGGTCTGTCATGGGCTTGTTATTAAGGCTTCCCAGTTTGCTCTCCATCTCAGAAATTGCTTGTTCATGGTAGAACAGTAGAGCAAATCAAGTGACTACTTGACACTACTATGAATTTTTTCTGGCACTTTCTTCCTTTCCCGACATTTTGCAACTATGGAATTTGCATATATAAGTTTACAGAGTGTAGAGGACTAGCACATGATATGGGTGTGGTGGTGCAGAGGCTTAGCATCTGTGAAAAACACTTATTTTGAGTGGTACCATTGCTTTGTTTGTAACAGGTAGTTTTGTGGTTGTTTAAAGCAAACACTTCTTATGCAAGGGATCCTGTTACAATCTATCATTGTAGATGCTACTAAACATACATATGGGCATACGGAGCAGTTTCCACATTGAAAGGTTCCTATTTCTCTGCTTGGCCAAGTAGCCCTTGGCAGCTGAAACATTCCTGAGCATAACAGATAATTAAGCAGAATATGTACATTTGCATTGAATACATTAAGTTGATGTTTATTTTTCTGAATACATCATCCTCAAGTAGTATTATGGGTACTATTTTATCAACATTCTGGACATAGATGAAAATATATATGTCTTCACATTCTGAATTCAACTAATGTATGTCCCTCAAGGAAATACTCAGCACATCTGCCACATTCGTTGAAAAACCCATACAGTATGCTTTGTTTGAAGCACTAAAATCATAAACCCTGTCAAGCATCCTGTCTACGATGTCACAAACAATTCTAGTGTACTCTGAATCAACTGAGCAAATCCTCTGTGCTGTATAAGTATTGTCCATAGGGTGGTCTTTAATCAGGTATATCATAGCTAGGTCATCTAGGCCCTGTGCAGGACACCCTCCCACAACACACATACAATAAATAAATACATACATAAAAAATCTCTTTCTGCACCACGTCACTGAAGCTTTATCTACTTCCACATACTTAACACTGAACCCTGCTGCCCTACCCACAGATGCAGTATCAAAACTGATTTATGAAGCCACAATATGCTTGTGACTTCAAAAATCAATATGAATACTACATTCACACACATGCTGATCATGCCCCCTAAGACATACCTCCCAACTGTTCAGATTTTTGCAGAATGTCCAGATTTTAGCCTCATATTTTTGATCTGTTTGTCATAAACATTTTAGTTTTCTGGCAGATTACTGAAGATTGAAGTCACTACACAGTGACAGGCATTTGAGTTTTAGACTTCATATCCTTCATAAAATGCATGCCAATACCAAACCTGTTATTCTAGGAACTTTCTAAGTTTATAAGAGCAATATTTAAAATCTGTCCCTATTTTTGGGCCTTTGCCCCCTACCCCCATTATTTTAGGCTTTGTCCAGATTTCTTATGCTATGAGGTTGAGAGGTATGCCCTAAGAGCTTGCATCTAGGATTGGCACCCCCTTCACTCTATCCTATTTATTGCTCTGAAAATAATCCATAAAATTACTGTTTTTTAAAAAGGGTAAATTTAACCCAGTGTTTTGCCTGATGTTTGTAAATAAAATACCCCATTAAAGTAAAATGTTGTTATTTAAAGAAAGGCAATTATATATAAACAGCCATCTCTGGTGTACCAGTGGAAAGTCATAAAGGTTTCATAACCCAGTGATAATGAATTAAAGTGTACAGACTATTAACATCTAGTTTCAAAAAGACATAATCCTGCTCCCATACAAAGTTGCCAAATATTTTCAAAAAACACCAGGCATCTTGCAAGTACAATGCCAATGTCTGGACTTGTAAGTATTAATCAATCATCAAATAAATTCTTTCAATGAGCCATCCACCCCTGAAGCAATGGGTCTGCCTGGCGGCTCTCTCATGTCTATATCTATCATGGATAGTGTGCATATAGGAGATCCCATGCATTTCCGGAAATATCTAATCACTTGCTTATTCAGATAAATAGTTCCAGATACACCCCTCTGTTCACTAATTCATGTAGAGCTCTTTAGACTTGGATTACAGGATTTCCTGTAGCTTGCCTATACCCATCCACAGTATTCAAAAACTTGAAGCACGTGCAATTGTAGCCAGAGTTTTTAATGCAATTTAATTTTGTGCACTCTATTACTGACAACAGAGCTGGGATGATAGATTGCAGTTTGTAAAAGAACATTTTTTAGAATGGTCTGTTGTATCTAAATATTCCAACATACATAATCCCATAAATTAAACAAAAAGCAAATGTTAAACATTTTAGGAGGAACCGGGAAAAGCCAAAAAACACAACAACAACAACAGCATTCAGACATTTTGAAGTAGATATTCTCAGCTATAAGTACTTTATATTTTTTTCTAATTTTGACCCCTACCTGCCACAGCTGATGTCAAGCTGTTGGGTACTCTTTCTTACTCTGTAGGACACCCAATTCAGTACAGCCACCTGGACTGTAACCTGTCCTGCAAGACAGGGTACTGGAAAATTGAGTAGTTAGTTAAGGAGGACTATAACTGTTTGCAGTGTTATTTTCTTGCAACCTAATCTTTCCTTTTGCATTAAAAAGTAATGTGAGGGAAAATATCAGACAAACATGGGTGTTTGCCACCACCTTTTTGGTAATGCACATGTTCCCATATCTCCTATGGTTACCACCGCACTCAACATCTCTAGTCACCACAAGGGCTTTATTAATGAGCAGCTGTTAACCTTGTCATTTTTTGTGGAATCCCCACTGACTCCTCTGGCTCCACAGCTGCTAGTTAGTTAGACTTGGGTCATCTGAGTCATATTCAGGGTTTATCCATTATACCCAGTGTTGTGCTTGTTACTTATAAAAATAATAAGGTACTATTACTAGTTACTTTTCAGTGAAAGTAATATATTACTATTACTTTTCTAAAATAAGTAATATATTACTATTACTTTTCTAAAAAAAGTAATATATTACTGTTACTAGTTACTAACTAAAGTAATGCGTTACTTTTACATAAGTATAGTTTATAAATTATAATACTGAGATTTACTCACACAAGTAAACACAGGCATATAAGTCTATTATTAAAGTTGTATACACAATGTTACACTGATGATGAATAGCATTTAACAGTTGAAAGTCTCCAGCAGACTAGTCTTTATAGCTGGGAAGCACAGTGGTGCAGGGGTTAGCATTATCATTTCAAAGTAAGAGGTTCTCCATTTTGATTCTCAGCTGGGGTGCCTTCTCTGTGGAGTCTGTATGTCCTCCCTGTGTTTACATGGGTTTCCTTTGGGTGCTCCTGTTTTCTCCCACATTCCCAAGACATGCTGCAGGTGGATTGGAATTCTAAATTGGCTCTAGGTGTGTGTGTTTGTCTTCTGAGGAAGGTGAGGTGCTGGGCTGGCAACTCGATACTGAAAACTCTACTGTCACTTGTTCTGTGGACTGATGATCTGCTGTGGTGACTCCTAATGGGAACAGCCAAAAGGAGAACAAGATGACTAGTCTTTATAGCTAGAGATTCGCAAATAATAATTAAACCAAGCCATACACAGCCAGCAGCACAAGACCTATATAAATCTATCACATTTTGTCTATTTTCAGCAACTAAACATTGAAATTGAAAAAGAAGTTTAAATAGAACATAACAAAACATTGTCAAGACAAAAGTTGGTTGATCATAGATCCACCCAAAGAGTCCTGCTTAGTACAGTGGGTTAGGGCATTGGGTGTGAAACCAATGAGTGGTGAGTTCAATTTCAATTGACAGTGGTATAGAGAACCAATGCCATTTACTATATGGAAAGTAAGGATATGATCTCTAGCAGGCTAGACTTGTGCCAATGTTAGGGGGTGTTTTAGTGGGTGAGTCCCACAGTACCAGGGTAGGGCCAGAGTCTGGTCCTCATTAGGTTTCACCTCCTTGCAGTGTTAAAAAAAGTCAAGTAAATTATGCATCAGACTAATTCTAATGATCTATTATGAATCATACCTCTCAACCTGGAGAAATCAAAAATCTGGACAAAGGCCCATGAAAAGTAGGGTACAACTGGCCAAAAATCTGGACACTAATCAACATAAATTTTGCATGTGTAATAACATAACTCTGACCACTGCAATGGAATTGTGGGATACCAACATTCAAATAATTATGAAAATATACATTTACACAGAAACACCAGTTAAAGTCGTTTTACAGCATTAACAAAAAACCTTAAGGGAAGTAGTAGGAATAGCCATGTAAAACACTTTGCATTCTACTTTCTGTCCTACTACACTATTAGCATGTACACACTGATGTCACATTAGCTGCACCCTTACAGAAATTCATTAAAATAGCATACATCAGTAACTGTAACATATAAAAAATAACTGTGCACTCTGTTAATCTTAATATGAAACTAAGGTCTGTCACAGTAATTGGTATAACAAGCCACTGCTGTTGTCAATATGTGGTTATCAGGTCAATCTGATCAATGGATAAAATAAATCTGATTCAGAAGCCTTCTGCTCTTGTAGTTATATATATACCAATGTGCATTAGTAGGTTTTGTAAACAAATCTGGTAGCTGCTGATGCTGGGGACTGACTCATATCTCTCTCACCAAAAGGCAGGCCACTGGTGAATTGACAATCCTCCAAATTGTCTGTGACTATATATAATATGATATATGTATTTGTGTGTGCAAGTGTGTGTGTGTGTGTGTGTGTGTGTGTGTGTGTGTGCCCTCTTATAGACTGGCACTGTACCCATGATTTGTTTGTCTACCTTGCACCCACTGCTTGCTATGAGAGGCTCCTGCTCCCTCACAACACTGAATTAGTTAGATTAAATATCAGAGAATGACTGAATAAAACAATAATGTAATGTTTCTGGAATGAATAAAATAACTAAATTGTAACGCAGTAGTGTTGCACTCATTATATATATATAGAAGCTGTAGCAGTATTTTTCTTTTAGGGTACAGCAATGTATGCTTAAAATACCACATTAAAAATATTATAAAAAGTTTCACAGTGGAATGTGATGCACTGTTAAATGTCTTGTTTTATTAAATAGCACAAATAATACTACATATATGTAGTGAAACAGATGTGATCAACACTGAAAGATGTGATGGCAACCATTTGGCTGATAAGATATGTATACCTGCATCAAAAGCGTGGTATCTTGGGGAATTAAATTTATTCTGTGGTACGGTTATCTCAGACTTAATGTAATTAAGTAGCATGGGTGTGGAAGAGGACCTTGCTGTTTGCACCATTCCTCTTTGACAACTGCATCACTTAGTATTTAATGCAACTTCAAAACAATACAATTTTTTTTTTAATTTAAATCCTAATAAATTGGTACTTTCTAAATTCTGCAATACCATACCTCTCAACCTCTTAGCACAAGAAATCTGGTCAAAGACTAGCATAATTGGAGGACAAAGGTCCAAAAATTGGGACAGGATTTAAAATATTGCTCTTATACACTTAGAAAGTTGATAGAACAACAGGATTTCTGTTAGTATGCATTTTATGAAGGATATGAAGTCTGAAGCTCATATATATGTTATTATTTAGTGACTTCAGTACTCCGAGATTTACCAGAAAACCGCAAATTTTAAAGACACCAAAACTACGAGACTGAATCTGGACAGTTTAGCAGTATGTTACACATGCACACACACATACACACACACACACACACACACACACACACACACACACACACACACACACACACACACACACACACACACACACACACACACACACACCTTCTCTCTTCTCTTTCATACACACACATCTACTTTTCTCTGCTCTTACACAGCCACATACTCATACATGCACCTATTTTCTAACACAGTAACACACACCCTTTATCTGTCATACAAACGGCTTGATTAAATTACACACACACACACACACACACACACACACACACACACTCACATTATGTCTCTCATACAGAAAAATGAACCACCAGTTTAACTAACACAAATGCTCATGCACTTATACATTCACTCACACTTACCTCGACATGGCTAGATTAAATTCCGCAGTAAGTGCAGACTGACTTTACATCCATAGCAGGCATTAGTAGTCACACTAGAGTTGAAGTTGCTGCCTTTCAGTCCTAAAGCAGAAATGTAATGCTGGATTTCATGGCAGTCACTTTTACTTTTTATTCATGTTGCAGCTTAAGATACCTAGTATTTACAAACATTAATTTTGACACGTACACTTGTAGCGGACAGCTAAAATATTTTCCCGTTCTAGTCATGGACTTACTAACTTGCAGATGCTCTATTATGACCAGGAGAGAACACATGGCTCTGTTAATTTGTAAAATCCGTATCAGCTGCACTTAATGCAACACCATACTTGTGCAGAATTCTATGGTCATGTCAGTCAAGTACAGTTTTAATTATTATCATTATTAGTTGGCTGCAGTGTATTATTCTTTCTTGAAAATGTTTTCATTTTTGATATCCTTCAGAAAATGCACACTAATGCAAAACATGTAATTCTAAAACTGTTCTAAGTTTCTAAGCGCCCTATTGAAAATGTGTTCCTGATTTCAGAACATTGTCCCCCGCCGTACATTATGTTTGGCTAATGGCTATGTTTAACATTTTTTTGTGCTGAGATGCTGAGCAGCATATGAGTTCTGCAAGCTACCAGCTCTTAAACTGCATTTCTTTATATCAGGGAAACATTTGAAACACAAACTCACTAACATGACATCCACCTTACAAACAGCAGGATAATATGCGATTGTACCAACCAATTATTCCTGATTTTGCCTTCATTTTTTGCCCTGCCTCTGGCAAATGCTTGATTTTATGTTAAATTGTTGAGGATTTCAACAACTCAGTATATCTTATTGTTTAAAATGCATACTGACACAAAATCTGTAAGTGAATTAGAATAATAGATGCCTGAATCTGAATCCTTATACCCCTCCTCTGGCATTATCTGCATGTGGGTCATGAAATCAATGACATTGGCAGTTCTTCCTGTAGTCAGTA
Source organism: Protopterus annectens (assembly GCF_019279795.1). NCBI lineage: Eukaryota > Metazoa > Chordata > Ceratodontiformes > Protopteridae > Protopterus > Protopterus annectens. Next base: position 972,536,144 of record NC_056741.1, on the reverse strand, counting down.
AGGAGTAGCAAATGGTCCTCCTTAAAGGAAAACCCACCGTCATTGCAGGGTGTTTTTTTTAAACTGAAGCCTCTTAAAAGTGGGATGGTTCTGGTGTCCTTGCCTGCATGCTGAAATTGGGATTTAATGGGGCCAATCAGGTATTTGTGGTACTCTGTTATTTTGCCCAAAACTGGGAAATGTCAAGGAATATGGTACAGTTGAGAGGTAGATATATTATGAATGCTAGGTGCTGAGTTGTGACAACATTGTGCTGTAATTTTTTATCCAAATTGCCCCTTCAAGGTGTCTATTACCTCCTAACATTTGATTACTAGCCATACTATCAAAGGACCCCGGAGGTTTTGTGTTTCTCTTTAGGGTCGATATCACCCATGTTGAGAAATACTGGTTTAAGCAAAAGTAACTCACATTTAAGTTACTAGTTACTAAAAAAAGTAATATATTACTATTACTTTATTACTAGTTTGAAAAAGTAACTAGTTATAGTACTAGTTGCTAGAAATTGTAATATATTACAGTAATTTATTACTTATTGTAATATATTACTCCCATCACTGATTACACCACAGTGACGACAACAATAAAATTAATAACAATGTTTTAATATAATATAATATAATATAATATAATATAATATAATATAATATAATATATTAATTCCCTTATAGTTTCATAGGTAGGTGCTAGGCTATTGGCCCTAGGGCCTATATAAGCCTAGCCAAAAAGGTACCCTGGCTTTCGCCACTCAAGAAAATTATTTTCCTGTGCTCCTGTTGAGCAGAGCCACAAAGGTGATCCCCAGGGTGAATTTCCTATTTCCCTTCCAATTATCAAGATTTTTCTTGAAGAGTGCTAATGAGGAGCTTTGTTTGATATAGATAGGTAGTTTGTTCCAGAGTATGGGAAGTCTCTAGGACAGGAATCTATTCCTCTACTATGTTCTGTTTATTGTAGTGACAAGATTTAGGTCCCTAGAGTGTGTAGCTCGGAGGGATTGTGATTTTAAGTGGAGCATGTCCAACAGCTCTGGGTTTGACATAGTTTTGTATGTTAGGCAGAGATCGCCTCTGAGTAGGCGATATGCAATGGAGTAAAGCTGGAGTTTTTTGAGGCGGTCTGCACAGAGCATCTGTTTGAGGCAGGAAATTCTCTTTGTGAGGTACTTCTGTGGCTTTTCCAGTTGCCACATAGAAGGATTTCCTGACTACTGTGGCAATGTGATTATCAAAGGAGAGACTACTGTCCACCTGTGTCCCAAGGTCTCTTATCACACTTTTGGTGTTAAGTAGACCATCACCTATGTGGTAGCTCATGGGTACAGAGTTTTTACCAAAGGGGATGAAAATGCACTTTTTGACATTGAGCTTGAGGCCATGGCTTTGACACCAGGCATCTGTCTTGGTGAGGCCCTTTTGTAGGATGTCCACATCATTAGGAGTTTTGATTATGGCTCCTCGTTTGCAGTCATCTGTGAACTTCGTTAGCCAAAGACCTTCTGTGTTAGCCTGTACTTCAGAAAAGTAGATATCAAACAGGAGAGGACACAGGACTGAACCCTGTGGCACTCCACTTGTCACTCGTCTGAAGTCGGATTTGGAGTCTGCTACTTTCGCAGTGTGGGTTCTGTCAGTGAGCCAGCTGGCAACCCATTTTGTGATGCAGGGATTTATACCTAGTTTAGTGAGTTTATTTATAATTCTAGAGTGGGGGGTGGTGTCAATAGCCTTGGCGAGATCTAGCTAGGCTGTGTGAATCACCTTACCCTCGTCTATGGCTTTGGTGACTGCTTCAAAGAAGTCTATCAGGATTAAGAGACATGATCTGCCTTTTACAAACCCAAACTGGGTGGTGTCTAGAGTTTGGAGATTACCAATGTCTTTGTGTATAAGATCCATGATGATACGTTCCATGGCCTTGCAGGCCAGGCTCGTTAGGCTAATGGGGCAGTAGTTCCTGGGGTCTGTGGTGGCTCCCCCTTTGTGGAGTGAGATAAACATTGCTGTGCACCATTCAGTGGGCAAAAAGCCTGAGGTGAGGCTGTGACTGAACATGGTGCTTAGGTGGGGGGCCAGCTCATTCTGCAGTTCATGTAGAACACAGGCTGGGATGTTGTCAGGTCCCATTGATGCTATGTTCTTGGCTTTGGAGAGTGAGGTTTTTACCTGTGCAGCCTTTATTACAGGAACTTTGCATTCTTCTAGTATAGAGATGGGCCTTTTAGGGGGTGAGAGGGGTAAAGTTGGCACTGAATCTATCTGCCAGGATGTTGGCAATTTCAGTTGGTTCTGTATATTCAGTGCCACTGTGCTGTAACTCAGAGCAGATCTGAGTGTTGCCATTGAGATTCTTGACATAGCTATAGAATGCTTTGTGGTTGTCTTTAGAATTAGTGGCAATTTTGTTTTCATAACTAGCTTTGGAGGATTTGTGAGGGATCTCAGCTTCTTACTGAGGCTGACCAGGGAGTTTCAATAATCATGGGATTTTACTCTTTTTTGCAACAGTTTCTTTCTTCTGCTGTAGAGTTTGTTTATGGCAGGGTACCACCAGATTGGCTTCCATTTTTTGGAGGATAGCATATTGTTACTGTTAGGGATAGCATGGTCCATGCACTCATGTAGGTGCTTATAAAGTGCATTTGTGTAGGATTCGGCAGTCGTACCTCTATTGTCCGTCTGCATGGGTGTCATGAAGTTTGTCACTCCTGTATTAAGAAGCATGAAGTTGGCTTTGGAGAATTTTTTTACGGTGGATTCCCTGATGGGGGTGGGGGCAGAATGTGGATGTCTAGGGTGATTAGCTTGTGGTCAGATCTGATCAATGAGAAATTGACCTCTGGTGTGGAAAACTGGTCGCCCATGTTAGTAATGACCAAGTCTAGGATATTGCTGCCCCGGTAGGGGTGTGGATAAGTTGATCCAAGGCACTGGAATTTATGTATTCTAGAAAACGTTGAGCAAAAGAGTTGGTACATGAGTAGTTTTCCCAGATAATGGTGGGGTTGTTGAAATCGCCCATTATTAGGGTGTGGGTTGTACCCTAATATTTTCCAGTGTATCAAGAAATAAGGAGTGGGAATCCTGGGGCATAGTGGAGGATCTGTAGCAAATTACAATTTGGATGCGGTCTTGCCCAGAGTTAGTTGCACTTGGATAATCTCGGATGCATTATGCTGAGCAACTAGCCTATAGGTGTGGATCTCCTTAATGAATATGGACACGCTTCCACCTTTAGTGTTTCGCTCCAGGTTAGGTGGCCAAAAGGTGTGGTATGAATTATAATCTGGTAATGCAGGGGTGCTCTCTGGAGCCTTGAATCACATCTCTGTCACTGCACAGATGTCGATGTTCTCCATTTTAAGGAGTGCCTCGAGTGAATAAATTTTGAAGTTTAGATTTCTAGCATTGAGTAGCATTACCCTCAGATTTTGCTTGCTTGTACCTGTTAAGGTGGTGAATTTGTCATTTGAACCTTGCCTAAAAAAGGTACTATAGGGGTGGCAGGAGCCTTTGCCAGTATCCGGAATCCCAAGGACAACAGGTTCAGGCCATTTCTGGCAAAGCATTGTGGTCTGTCGATCATGTCATCCCAAGCAGACAGATACTGGATCCCCTTAGAATGACACCAGAAGCTTAGCCAATTGTTGAAGTCAATCATTTTCTCCATGTACTGTGGTTTCATTCTGGGTGATGGCAGGATGCTACTCAGGGCTAGGGTCATTCCTGTCTAGGCTACAAGATCAGAGAGCTCCTACTTGTCTCTTTTCATGTAGTCCAGGGAGGTACATCTCAGGTCATTCACACCAACATGGACAATGACAGAGTCATATTTGTACCTGTTGTGGAGTGACCTGAGTGCGTGTTTTATGTGGCAGATCCTGGCACCTGACAGGCAGCTGACAGTAATGTTCTGCTTGTTTAGCCTGGTGAGTGGAACATCAGTGTGCCTGACTATAGAGTCACCGATGACTAGAGTGTTGGGTATGTTGTTATGCCTTATGGGCTGTGGTGAGTGGCACACTGAGTTTGTGGGCTATGTGTCATTTGGGTTGTGTTGGGGATGGATGTTGCTTACGTTTCTGCTTTGGATATCTCTGTTGCTTGAGCAGATTTCTGTTGAGAGACTCCGTGAATGTAGGTGTGTTTTTCGTGTTTTTATGTGTGTGTTTTGGTGGTGTAGGTTTTGAGAGACTATGTGATGAGTGTAGTGTGGTGCAAGTGTTTACCTTCTCCTCTTGACTGTCTAGTCCAGTCTTTGGTGAAGAGAGCTTTGCTTCCAGTTTAGCTATATAAGTGCGTCTCTTATTGGTTGCAGTGTTGGGTGGTAGGAGGAGAGGGTTGTCTGTGTACATGAGGCAATTACTGCATTGCCCCAAGATGCCCAGATTCATCAGGTAGACAGGAGAAAACACTGGAAGCTGACCCTTAGACATGCCTGGAAAGGTGCTTATTTATTAACTACTAAAAATTGTTTTCTGCTAGACAAGTGAGGAAAGTTAAGTGCTGTAGTCATTTGTAGCTTATTTCGTACTTACAATGAGTTCTGAACAAGTGCTGAGCTCAAAGAAACAGATTTTAGTGCTAAAACTAAAAAACTGGCTCTTTCTAAGGGAAGATTTGAAGATCAGACTAATAGTTTAACCCCTGCTAAGCGGCAATGCATAAAGTGTATATATTTTTTTAATATAACACTAGCAAATGAGCAAACTGAGTTAAACAAATTAAACAATTAACCAATAAGAGGCTAAAAACTGAGCCCCACTCCAGCAGTCTTTGATCAGACAAGTTCTAACTGCACACTCCTGCCACTAGGGTGCAGAGGAACCCTCTCCAAAAAAAGATGTTCTAGATTAGTGCTCAAGTTGTACAAACAAAGCTAGATTCAGCAGGTCTGAATTTAGTCTAAACTACAGCAAACAAGGCGTACCAATTTAAGAAAGAAACAGTTCAAATAAGCAGGCACAATAAGCCTTTAATCAGAAACTAATAACCACAGAAAGGATGTCAGTGAAATTTGAACTAAGAAACAATCCGCAATTCACTCAGAGCAGCCAAATGAGAGCCCGGGTCACACAAACAAATTTTATTAGGACAAAATGATGCACAGAAATTAATGCTACTTATACAACTTGGTGTTTTCATCAAAAACTTCATCAGATACAAATTCAGGCCGCCTTACATCGTTTAAATACTATAACACCTTTAAAAAACCAAATGTCATTGGACAGACCAACATGAGTCACTCATACTCTCGCCTATAAGGTTCAGATTTGATTATGAAAACCATGTTAAAATTGTCATAAAATACCCTAGTAAATATAATAAAAAATGATAAATACTGTTTCAAATATACACCTTATAATAATTAAAATATAGGTGTATTACCATGATATATTTCAATTAAAAACATTGACATATAAAAATCATTGTATGGAAACAAATCCTTCACAAATGGTGCGCTGCCCTCTGGTGGAATAATGAATCTTTCCATTCATAATTTGACTTCATAATTTAGCAGTTCTAAGTTTTAAAACTGGTAACATTGACAGCATATCATTTAGTCCTGGTTGCCGAGTAGCTTCTAATATTATTTGCCAGTAAAGCTCTCGGTACTCTAGTTTTACTTCCCACATAGCCCCTGTAATTTCTTTAGGGACAACTTCCAGGACAAAAAAAGAATAACATGCTTGTGTACATATTAATTTGTGATGAAATAATGCATTCTTTGTATTGGCCCTGCCAATCTCATACAGATATTCATAAATCCGTGTCCTAAGTTTTCGTTCCATTTTCCCTATGTAAAAAGAACTACCTTCTTTGCACATGGCTAAATACACAAGACCACTACTGTTACAATTGACATATACCCTACTCTTAATGCATCTATTTCTACTGGGAATTTATAAAAAAGAAGCATTGTGAATGCATTTACACTGAGAGCATGTGCCACATTTAAATGGTGCGGTGACTGTGATCCCCCTGTGCTCCACCATATTCGAAAACATTTTTTAAATTCAAATCAGAAAAAATGTTATTGTTGAAGGAAATGGAGAAAGTAAACCATTGCATTCTCAATGATCTATTATTTACTGTTGAAAATGAAAAAGCCAAGTATCATGACATTTTTTTTACAAATTGACAAGAAATGTATTAGTAATATGTTCAGAAAGCAGGGTAAATTACAAAGGGACCTAAAAGAATATAAGGAGGGTATAGCATATCCGAAACCCAAACCTTTTGTAAAATTTTTGGAACAGGAGGGTAGAAGTTTTAATCATGATTTGCCTAGTAATAGTTACAGACCTGAGGAGAACAATTTTCATCAGTCATATCCACCCCAGGGACATCCCTTTGGAACAGTCGTACCCCCCTCCTCTAAGGAGATCCAACAGGATATGGAACAAACCACAAATTACAATTACAATTACCAGTACAACCAGGGAGGAAATGCACAATATTAAATGACTCTCATGTAGACACTATTTCTGTGTCCAACAATGTGTACTCATTCCAGGGTTATAACATTTTTAATTATAGTGCTGTTCCTATTGATGTTGAGCATTTTTATTTATTCTCTAAAGGTTTTTAATTTATTCCACTAAGGAAGGTTAATTTGGCTAAAGCTATAGTGGATTTGAAGTTGTTTATTAGAAAAAAGAATTTAGCTATATATTTTGGTAATACAGGGCAGAGTATTACCACAGAACCTATTCTTAGGAGGAAAGGAACTTTCAATCCCCCATTGCATCCACAATTGAGAAATTTAGAAAATATTATGGAAAGGGAGATTAGAAAGGAAGTTCAGAATCATAGAATCTTCACAAATCTTTGCAAAAGGGAAAGACAGTATTTGGAAACTTTAAAAACAGACAGCACCATTAGAATTATGCAACCCGACAAGGGGGTAGGTACGGTTCTGATGGACAGCATTATATAGGAGTCCAAAATTAAGAATGAACTTAATAATTCCTCCAAGTATATTCTTGCTTCGATTAATGAGGTAAATATAGCCAATTCCAGAATTCATTTGATGCTTGATGATGTATTGCTGGAAGGTTCAATCAATTTGGAAACTCACAAATATTTATATAATAAATATCCAAGAGTTCCTTCAGTGTTTGGCATTCCGAAGGTTCACAAGTGTACCATCGATCCACCATTAAGACTAGTAGTTTCTTCGGAAGGTGCCATTACAGCCCCCATTTCTAAATATATAGATATTAAGCTTAAAAGCTTGGCATCAACAGGTACAGCTGTTATACAGGACTCATGGGATTTTCTCAGACAGTTAAAAGTGGATGTATACAGTGATACATTGATTTTTATCACGTTAGATATAGTGTACTTGTTTGGTAGTATGCCACACGAGACAGGTTTACATTGGCTGGAGGAATACATGTTGACATTTGGACATTTTTCACACAATGATTTTAACAACATACTTCTCTTTATGGAAATTGTTTTAAATAACAATTTTATGTATTTCGAGGGAGAGTTTTACAAACAGATTAAAGGTGTGGCGATGGGGGCCAGTTCTGTCCCCACGTATTCCAACATTGTTCTTTCCTGGTGGGAACATATTTGTTTTCAACAGGAAATTTGTTGGATGTTGGTCTTTGTATAAATGTTTCCTGGATGATATTTGCATTTTATGGACAGACAGTGAAGAGAAGTTTTTTGAATTTTTGAATTATTTAAAAAGTACAACTAAGTTTCTGGATTTTACTTATCATGTGGATCATGATATTCTTAATTTTTTAGATATCAGTATTTAGAAAGAAAATGGTAGTGTTTGCTTAAAAATCTTTAGGAAGAAAGCCTTTTCCCATTCATTCCTTCATTTTAGTAGTGGCCATCCTTTTTTTCATCAGAAAAACCTTATCAAAGGGCAACTGGTTAGGGCCAGTCGCATGACTTCTAAGGATGAGGACTATATCACCGAGTACTACAAAATAAGTGAAATGTTTCAGAACAGAGGTTATCCTTTGAAATGAATTCAACAAGTTACAAAGGAGGTGAATGAAGGAAGGCAAAGTAGGTTTGCACCCATTTTAGGTCAGGATCCGGGTTCAACCACCGACAAAATTCTCCCCGGTTCCAGTAACGTTAAAAAAGATGCATACATTTTGGATTACAATGGGGATTCAAACGTCATTAGAAAGGTGGTAAGTAGAGAATAGGACAAATTTAGAGAAATTACTGATATAGAACCCACAGTTGTGGGGCATTTCCAGTTCACTTACAGAAGAGATTTGAATTTAAATTTTTTTTTCGAATATGGTGGAGCACAGGGGGATAACAGTCACCGCACCAGAATTGGTACATTTAAATGTGGCACATGCTCTCAGTGTAAATACATTCACAATGCTTCTTTTTTAGAAATTCCCAGTAGAAATAGATGCATTAAGAGTAGGGTATATGTCAATTGTAACAGTAGTGGTCTTGTGTATTTAGCCATGTGCAAAGAATGTAGTTCTTTTTACATAGGGAAAATGGAACGAAAACTTAGGACACGGATTTATGAATATCTGTATGAGATTGGCAGGGCCAATACAAAGAATGCATTATTTCATCACAAATTAATATGTACACAAGCATGTTATTCTTTTTTTGTCCTGGAAGTTGTCCCAAAAGAAATTACAGGGGGTATGTGGGAAGCAAAACTAGAGTACCGAGAGCTTTACTGGCAAATAATATTAGAAGCTACTCGGCAACCAGGACTAAATGATATGCTGTCAATTTTACCAGTTTTAAAACTTAGAACTGCTAAATTATGAAGTCAAATTATGAATGGAAATATTCATTATTCCACCAGAGGGCAGCGCACCATTTGTGAAGGATTTGTTTCCATACAATGATTTTTATATGTCAATGTTTTTAATTGAAATATATAATGGTAATACACCTATATTTTAATTATTATAAGATGTATATTTGAAACAGTATTTATCATTTTTTATTATATTTACCAGAGTATTTTATGACAATTTTAACATGGTTTTCATAATCAAATCTGAACCTTATAGGCGAGAGTATGAGTGACTCATGTTGGTCTGTCCAATGACATTTGTTTTTTTAATGGTGTTATAGTATTTAAACAATGTAAGGTGACCTGATTTTGTATCTGATGAAGTTTTTGATGAAAATGTCAAGTTGTATAAGTAGCGTAATTTCTGTGCATCATTTTGTCCTAATAAAATTCCTTTGTGTGACCCGGGATCTCATTTGGCTGCTCTGAGTGATTGGTGGATTGTTTCTTTAATCAGAAACTCCCAGCTCAGAAGGCTAGAATCTACCCTCTCCTCCCACAAGAGTCCAGATCACACCTTCTTAATGTAATGGGGTAATTGGCTAGGCTTAAAATTACCCAGAAGGGCAGTTAGCCTAGTACTAATCTATGAACCTATGAACCTATAAAATAACTGGCCCATATATACTTATCAATCAGCGATATATTTCCAGATTGTTTGACAGTGCTTCAGCCAGAACTAATACACTTTTAGAATAACAGACACTAAGCCTTCAATGAGCAACTCCCAACTTAGAAGGATGTAAGCTACCTGCCCTGCCAAAACAGTGCAGACTACAAACTTTCTTAATGTAAAACAACTGGTCTCAAGCCCAAGTGCTTCAACCAAAGGCTTAGCATAACAGTTACAATTTAATCAGGCTACTAACAAGCACTAATAAATGTAGCAGAATAAATGCAATTGAGTACTTGTAAGAACAAGCAGTAAAAGCAAAATAAAGTAATAAATTAGGAAGAAACACAAATACAGTAAAAGCAAATAAGTAAAGTGCAATTTTTTTATATAACAATAGAAAACGAGTAAACTGATTTAAACAAATTACCCAATTAACCAGTAAAAAAGCTCAAAACCGAGCCCTGTTCCAGCAGTCTTCAATCTGACAAGTTCTAACTGCACACTCATGCCACTAGGGTGCAGGAGAACCTTCTCCAAAAGAGATGGCCTGGATCAGTGCTCAAGTTATACAAACAAAATTATATTCAGGATACTTGAATCTAGTCTATGCTACAGCAACCAAGATGCACAAATTTCAGAAAGAGACAGTTCAAATAATTATGAATTATAAGTTATTTTAATAATCAAGTAGAAACCATTCTGTTTTATTATGTGGATATAATTGAGCTGCACTTACATTCCTCAAATACAGAATTAAATGAAGAAATTAATTTTCTCAGGAGAAATAATTTATTCACATTTTGCAGCAGGCTGCTCTCCAAACCCCATACACGTGCCCATGCATATATTATTCACTACACTCATAGGGCCTGAGGCTAATGCTGGAAAAGTTCATAATTTACAATGAATCTGTTTTTGACAAGCTGTATAGCTACCATGTAAAAGCACAGTTGTTGATTGTATTTATACTTGTTCTGTCCATTCAAATCCCTAATTTCTTCAAGATCAATGCACTGCAATATTTAAGCTACACAAATTAATTTAGGAAACTTTCAAGCCAAAAAAACAAGAATGGAGTTTTAAAAAGCTCTGAAATAACTTTTCTAGCTTCGGATTTTTTTTACTGCTGTCTCTTGCATACACAAACTGTAATGGGATGGGTGAGACCAATCTAACACCAAAGTGGATAGGCTAATTCTAGCACTAAAAGGAGAAATTAAATAGGTGTAAAATGGCCCACAAGGGCATCTAGCCTAGTACTTAACTATGACTCTATGTAAGGCCAGTAAATAGATAACATTATTCCAATTCTTTCATTGCATATTTTGGTTATCTTTTGTTATAATGTTTCCAACATGTGTTAATTTATGCAATGGGGGGGGGGGGGTAAAGAAAAGTTAAAAAGAACCTGTATATAAATACAGAACTTAGTCTGGACCAGAAGTGCAGGAATAGTTCCTCTTGATAAAGATCCGTTATCAGTTTAGAGACCAGATGATTTTTTTACATTAAAGTATAAAGAAATATAGATATATTAGTACATGCCTAAAAGTATGAATAAACTGACTAATATTACTTCATATTACTCAGCTAATGTGTCATTTTTCTACTGTTTCTTCTTCAACAAAAAACATTTTCTTCTGATCAACATAGAAATATAGATATGCTCAAGTAGAATTCCTGCTCATATAATGGAAATTAAGAAGTGGTGCAACACCTCCAACATTTAGAACTGAACGTGTCTGCCGAAAAGCTTACATTTGGATATACTTCTAGCCACCAGCCAAGAAAGTACACTTCTGCCATCCTTTTTGAGAATTTAATCTGTGTGAACTGAACTGATAATAACATTCTGAATTATGCATGGCTACTCCTTTGTTTTTATTTATTTTGTGAATTAAAACCATGCTGCTTGACTACCGAGTCCTACATTATATAATACTATTTGCTTTAAGATCATTTAGTGCCAGCTGGCTCAAACCATCTATCTCGAGCAACTCACTCCCATGCATTTGTTTCAATAATGTTGTTTCCCAGTACTAGAAATGTCCTGTGACAGTGCTCCTGCTGTTGTAAGAACTATTAAACTTAAAATAAACAAAATCAACCACCACAGGTGTATAAGTTAAAAACATGGTATTTATTTAGTAAACAAAAATGAAGGTTAGCTCTTTCACAGAGAATTTTAAAACAGGCTTCAAAGAAACCTTTTCATTCAACTCAGAAATGTATCTGCCTGTAGATTATCCATGACAATTCCTTTCTCTCTATGTAGTTCCTGAAGTCACCTTGACGTAGACTTTCTTTAACAACTTTCACTGCACTAAACCTAAAACTGTTATGTGTAAGTTCTAATGTATGTTTAGCCAAAGCACTTCTAGTGTCTCCAGCCAGGTATTATAAAGGTGCTCCCTCATCCTTTAAAAAAAGGTGATTAGTTTTACCTATATAAATACTCTTGCATGCTATGCAAGAGGCAAGGTAAGCTATACTAAGTGTACGACAATCTGCTGACACTCTAACCTCATATTTTCAACACAGTTTATTCCTTGTGGGGAGTGTATTTATTTGAAGATATGTCTAAATATATTTTGAGAGGACATTTGTTTAGGATTATGTGGCTACATGACGATGACAATGAAGCATATACAGCATTAAGTCAGGCAGCCAATGATTTTGTACATAGGGGCTATTCTGAACCTGAAATACATGAGAATGTAGATTATGTCTATTCCCTAAGAGATACCATCGCTCGCCCTTATTTTTCAGAATATAATGACTCAGTTCCACATTCGCAAGATAAACAGTTTGCTAGAGTGCCCCTCCCATTTTAGAGTAACATAGGTAGCATCTGTAATGTGATCAGGAAATATTGGTCTTTTCTTATGGCCAATGATTATATTGCTGACACTCTGTGCCTAAGTTTTCTTTTAAGGATAATCTTTCACTGAAACATCAGCTATGCTGTAAGGACAGTTGTTTAAAGCCATGTATAATAACTGAGAAACAAGTCACCTTTTTCAGGATGCAAATTTATTTTTAATACCACCAGTATTTATATTGTCTATTAATAAAAATATTAAATTTAACTTTTATACAGACTGCAATACTTGTAATGTGGTCTATTACACTTGTTGCTCTCCCTGTGAATACTTTTGTGTAGGCAAAATGAATTGTAGTTTGAAAGATAGAGTTTTAGAACATGCTGGAGATATTAAGAAGAGTAAATTGACCACTACTTTAGCTAGACATGTTTCTGATTATGGTGCTAATCATACACTTAGGTTTGCAGTTTTAGAGGTTTTGTATTTTGTGTGAAAATCTTAGGCTTGCAGATATTATTGACATAACAGAACTTGTTGAGTTGAGGTGGACTGTAACTTTAAATGCAGACAGATTCCCTGGCTTGAATGGGTGTGTGCCATTGAAACCTGAGCAGGAACTTGCTTCATTGAAGTGATTGGCTAGTTTTGTAAGGTGTGCATATTACATTTTTATGAATGAGTCATAATGTGATGTTATTAGTCTATGTTTATTGGTTGTTTATGCTTTTTTAAGGACTTGTATTCACTGATTATAAGTCTGATGAATTAGCTACTGTCAAAGCGCTAACCTTCATTTTTGTTTCATAAATAAATACCACATTTTTAACTTGTACAGCCATGGTGGTCGATTTTGTTTATTTTAAGTTTAGGTTTTGTCTCTGTACAATTTATCAACCTTTACTAACTGGTTACATTTTTATTTGTGTTGTATTGTGTGAACCATCCCTTGAGTCGCTTTGCCTCTTATGATGTAAATTACAGTAAGTTCATGCTAGCCACTGATGAAAAAGCTAGCTCCACTTCATTAAATTACATTCTTTTTAATAGTGCACTGATTTCATATTAAATCAAAGGTTCGGTCAGTCACAAACAGGGAGGTTATTCATGTATCAAAGAGCAGACATATCTAAAGGTCTTTGTACTGATGCTTACAAAATAGAAATGTTATTATTTTTACTGTTTACATCTTCTGATGTAGACTATGCAGACTTTGCATCCACAACCTCCAGGAGAAACTGGATTCTACCCCAGACAAGTACAGAATATCTAGTTAAAATAATCCACAAATAATTAAATCAATAAATATAAAAATAAGCCACAGCCTCAGTGAACTGTTTTGTGATTATCAGGGTTTCAACAATATTCCCGCTTCTTTGCATCCCTTGTACTACCTGACTGTAAATCATATTTTTTGTCTACATATTCATTTTGCTACCACTCCTCAGAACATGGTTGAATGTTTTTTGCCGATTGTTTCCACTTGGTTATAATATGATTCCCTTTACAACACTGTCTCAATAGCAGTTTTATTAATTCCAAGACATATAATCAGCCAAGATTTTGTGCAAGCTGTCAAACATCGTTAACAAGTTAGCAGCTTTCTAATGATGGGAAGCAGAGTAGACTGATTCACAGTAATAACAATGCTAAAAATGATTGTACCAGATCAACTTCAAAAAATGTTCCCCTCCCCTGCTAGTAACAACATAAAGTAAATGCTCATCATATTGATTACTGCACTGGTAGCCTAAGCTATATGGGTAGATTACCTTACTATCGACATTTGGGAAGTGGAAAGAGAAGAGTCTAGGAACCTCTAGAGAATGGTCCTAGCAAAGCTTGATCTGGATCTAAAGAAAGACTCAGTCTTATATTACTTTGTAAAAGTATCTACAGAGGACCAAGTAGCAACTTCTACAATACTTGTAGAATCCACTCCTTTCCAAAAAGCCATAGATGAAGCCAAGGCCAGGTAGAGAGAGCCTTGGCCCTGCCTGGAATAGTTTTGTTAGGGTGGGTATAAAAAAAGATAATAGCCTTAGACAACCATTTAGAAATAGTCTGTTTTGTCGTAGGCTGTTCTTTCTTCTTACCTTCACAAGAAATGAACAACTGATCTGAGGATTTGAAAGGTTTAGTTCTGTCAAGATGGTACCTCAGTTGTCTGTGAACATCTAAGTTATGGAGATTGCTTTCTCCCTCATTTTTAGTTTCAGGAAAGGAAAATGGGGAGATCACTAGTGTGACTTAAAGTAAACTTGGATTCCACTGTAATCATAAAAGAAGGATCAGTTCTCAAAGAAACCCTGTTCCTATGGAAAATGAGATATGGTTGACTGACTATAAGAGCTTGCAACTCAGATACCCTTCTTGCAGAGGTCAAAGCAATCAGTAAAACTGGTTTCTATGTTAAGAACCTCAAGTCAGCCAGATTAGCTGGTTTAAATAGAGAAACTATTAGCTTCTCTAACAAAAAATTATGATTCTAAGAAGGGGCCACCAGTTTTCTTGGAGGCCTCTTATGAATAATCCCTTTCAAGAGCATTTTGATATGAAACTGCATTGAAGATGAGCATCCATGGGCAGACATGCTGAAATGGCTGATAAATGAACATTGGTAGAGGATTAAGGAAGGTCATAGGGTAGTAACTCACAAATATTTTAAAACCAGAGTACAACTAGGCCTGAATAGGTGTTGGCTATGTTATTGTCACCAACTAGAAAACCTTTTCCATTTGCTACTATATAATTTTCTAGTAGCAGGCTTTCTTGCCTCCATTAGTACATGTTGCACATTTTCAATAAACAGGCACCTAAAACAGAATTAAGATCTTATCATTCTGACAATCAGTTGAGGTTGATTGATGTCGGGGCATATCAAACACCCCTGTTCTTGTGTGAGTAAATGTAGTTTGTGAGGGAGCTTATGGTAATTATTCCTGGCCATTTCCAAAAGAAGGGAGAACCATGGATGTCTGGGTTAGAAAGAAAAATAAGAACAAAACTGATAACACCAAGAAGAGTAGTTCCAGAACCGCAAAGTGAAGACAATAGTTCGTAAAAAAGGTAAGTCCTTTATTTGTTGCCAAGTGGTAAAAATCCAAAGACAGTTGGTACAAAGCAGCAAAATCAGACCAAATGGTAAAAATCCAAAGTCAGTAGGTACAAAACAGCAAAATCAAACAAGCGCTTTCGCTTGGAAAATGCCAAGCTTTTTCAAGTCAAAAACAGTTGCCTGCCGTGAGGCAACTGTTTAAATGAGGATGTTAATTAGTCACATGTTTGGTTAGAGCTGAGTTGCATTAAGAAACAATTGAAACTGTTTTGAGCAAATGAACAGCCAAATAATAAAATGAAACATTAAAATGTGCATAGGTTAAATTGACATTGCATTGTTTATACATGACTGGTAAACCAAGTGGGTGTTATGATGAAATTAAAAACTTTGCTTGTCCAAAAGGTTTGGATAGAAATACAAATACAAGTGGAGTTTAAAAAGTCAGTGGCCATGCACATTTTAATGTTTCATTTTATTTGGCTGTTCATTTGCTCAAAACAGTTTCAATTGTTTCAATGCAACTCAGCTAACCCAAACATGTGACTAATAACATCCTCATTTAAACAGTTGCCTCACTGCAGGCAACTGTTTGGCAAAGCTGTTTTGTACCTACTGACTTTGGATTTTTACCATTTGGTCTGATTTTGCTGCTTTGTACCAACTGTCTTTGGGTTAGAAAGAAGTCAACACAATGATCGTGTGAGAATCTTCAGAAGTACTCTGGATATTAGTGAAAAGGGTGGGAAAGCATTCAGGAACATTCCTATCCAAGGAAAAGAAAAAGCATCTCTCTTCTAGGCCTTCTTGCATGGAGTCTTGGAGAAGAATCTTGCTAGTTGATTGTTCAGACAGGAGGAAAATAGGTCTACTTGAGGAACTCCCCACATACAGAACAAATCTCAGAAGACTCCCTGATCTACTTTCAATTCATGAGGGTTTGCCCTAGTCCTTCTCAGCTTATCTTCTACACAGTTTTGCTGTGACAGAATTTAGGATGACTATAGAGTGAGATTATGCTGTGAAACTATATCCCAAGCTAACATGGCTGGTCCCTAAAGTGGTTATGACTTGGCTTCCCCCTTGCCTGTTGATATACCCCCTGACTGTGGTATTGTTTGTAACCACTGGAATGGATCCTGGGGACTAAAGATGATTCAGAGAGTTGAATCCCTTGATCAGGAGAAGCATCTTTTTGATATTTATGTACTTCCACCTGCCATTGGTGTCCCACACCCCCTGCACTTTTCCCTGCTGAAACTGTTCCCTAAGTAAAGTTCAAAGCCTCTGTGGTGACTGACTGCTTTGGAGAAGGGAGGCAGAAGAGAAGACCTGGATTTAAGGATATCTGTTGTCTCCACCAAAAGATTTCTCTTATGACAAACCCCAGCACTGGGTTTTGAAAGAGATCTGATACCACAGTATGTTTCTCATGTAGAGTCTTGGCAGGCATATCATGAGAATCATAAATGCCATGAGACCCAAAATCCTGAAGCACTCCCTTGCAGTGACCTAACCTTGAATGGCAGTCTTTAGAAATAGATTTAACTAAATATCTACTTTTTTCCTGTGTAACAAAAACTCTTTGAACTGAGGTGTTTAGTTGTCATCCCAGGAAGACAATCCAGTGTGAAGGAGTTAAGACTTGAATTTGAATGTTCTCTTGGAATCCCAGTTTGTGTATGAGATTGCTCATCCAAGAAAGATAGATTCCTGACACTTTGAAAAAATCTTTGCAAGATAACCAAGTCATCTAAATATGGAAAAATGTGGATATCCTGTAGCCTTCAATGAGCTATCACTGGAGCTAGATACTATTTTAACATTATTGGCGCACTGCACAATCCAAAAAAGTAATGCAGAGAACTAATAATGTAATCCAGACACACAAAACGTTAAACATCTGAGGTCTGGATGAATATGTAGGTATGTGATGATAAGTATCTTTTAAATCTGGCGTTGCCAGGAAACTTGAAAGAGGAAGAATATGTAACAGGTTGTGGAGTGACATCATTTTGAATTTGGGCACTGTCACAAGGTTAGGAAAGAAAGATCAGGAGCTGCTCTTCAAGCATTTTCTTCAACTGGCACTAGGAAAATCCTTGAATAGAAATTCTTCCCCATCTGTGAAGGAATAACTGGTTCTATTACTCCTTGAGATAGGATGTGATGAAGAACCAGTGGAAACAAAACAGTCTGATCTGGAAGATGAGGAATGATCCTCTGGAATAGAGGAATGTCTGCCTACTGCCATCTGTAAGCTAGAGGAATGATTTTTCAGAACCTATCTGTCTGAATCAATCTGTTACCAAACAGAAAAATGGAAATTCAGACTTTCTGGAAAAAAAAGGGCCAGGGTGGAAGGGATTCACAAGATATTTTGAATAATCATTTAGATTTGTTGGACTATCCTTGGTTTTGGGAGGTTCAAGACTTCTTTATGGAACCCCCTTGCCATTTCATCCTAAGCATCTGTTTACCTACATTTTGTTGAGGTTGTTCATTCAGTTGTTTGGCAAAAATGAATGAGGAGGTATAAAATCTCTTGGAATGTTTGGAAAAAGGAGGGCTGAAAAATCTTAGAGATTATCTGAATCAGCTTGCCGCATTCATCACACTTTTTGATCACCTCTGAAGCAGAGGGGCCAAACACTAAATCTCTATCCAAGGGAGAATTTGAAAACTCATTTTAATGTCATCTAGGAGGTTCTGAGAATGCAGTCATGCAAGTCTCCTCAAAAATTACCAGTAGTCATCGCCCTGAAAAAAGTATCAAGAGAGTCATGCACACACTGTAAACAGTGAGTCATGACTTGTGCAATGGAAGAAACTAAGTCATTTAAAGCAGACTTTTCCGAACAAGAAAAAACTGCATATAAAACATTTGCCATGCATTCACAATTTGTCAGAACAAACTTTAACATGGAAGTTTGGCAATTCAAAATTCTGAAAATCAAAGTTGCAGAAGCATATATTCTTTCCCCATACCTATCAATAAGGATTGAAATTAACTAAGTGCTTAGCAACAGAGGGATCAACTAAACTTTATAGCTGCTGGGTTGGGTTTGGGAATAGTGTATAAAATTTTAAAAGACTGTGAAGCCTAATACATCCTATCTGCCTATTTTAGGGACAGCTGGCTGACTATTAGGAAAACTGCAGTCAGTAACGCACACCCATTCTGTAAAGCAGACAAAACAGGAGGAATTGGTGTAGGTTTTGCAAAATCCTTCTGCAACAAATCATAGTATTTTCAGAAGGACTGAGAAAACTCAGTGTTCTCCCACTGAAAACACTGGTACATTCCAGCAATAGTATTAGAAAAAAAATCCTTACAGGGAGAATCAGAAACTGAGTTCTCCTTCATCATCCTGTCCAGATTCAGAATATTGAAGGATCAACAGTATGAATTAAACCCTGAGCCATACTCAGTAAACTACTGTTATCCAAAGAATATTGAGGTGGAGTAGATACTTATTTGTTTTTTGTTTCTTTTTGACTGGGAAAAATGGGACCAACCGTGTGACTAATGCTAGCAGCAGCAGCTTTCTCGGGGATGGGCACAACATTCTGACACAACAGGGAAACCTTCTTTGTTATCACTCCCTGGATCAGCAAGATTGGCTCTTCATTTTCCACTGAGCAGACTCCAACAGCTGAAGAAGACATGGCTAACCCCCAATCCATAGTGGTTGTAGGTGCTATTTCAGAGGGATCTGGCGTAAAAGAGGAGTTGTCTTAAGTACAACAAATGGCCAGAGTCACCCACCTGCAGTTGAAAAAAATTACTAGCGAGTTGTAGAGGCAAAGGCTGTGTGCTTATTCTTTTCTTAATGTGGATGGTAGAAGGACTGATCATGGGACTGGTAGTTTGTTCTGTGGTTAACCTGAAAATGGTGCCTCTTTTCCGGGAAAGACAAGCAGCAATTGCCAGTAAGCACTACCGGTCCACAAAAGTAAAATTTTTGGCAGAAAAACACACCAGAAAAACAGTTTAAATCACTATACCAGACACACAAAGTAAAATAACACTATTTCTACAAAGAACATTTTTTCATTTACTTTACACCACTTTTAAACTGACAGAAAAAAAATGAGTTCTCCTTTTAAAAGTATGATGCCATCTTCAGACGATCCATTAAAACACATCACTCCTTGCTTTAAAATAACTTTTCTGAAGAAGTAATAAAACATCAACTAATTTAAGAAAACAGTAGTATTTCTTTCCCAAAGGTAAATTATTAGCCCAGCAAAAGAAAGCACATGCCGATCTTGAAAAGCCTCAGAGGAGCCTACTCTTCGGTGGCAGTAAAGTTCTGAAGGGCTTCACTCCCAAACTTGTCTCAGCTCAAACAGCCTCATAGTTTGAGGACATGGAAGTACCCTAAATATTTGGTAGCTGGCTGGCTGGCTGTTAAATCCTGGGCAGGATATAACCCATGTAGCTAAGGTTACTGCAGTGATGATTATTATGATGAGCAGCCATAGATCCCTTCCACCCAAGCTACCTTTAGATTTTTTTTTACGACAAACTACCTACTCCTAAGTGATACACTAGCAAGCTTAAAATCTCTACCAAACTCAGTTAACTCTACCAAGTATGTAAAAACATACGCTACCACCGTATATCAGCATGTAAGCAGCTGCATAGATGCACCTATACCCTGCAGGAACAAGTGCAACCATAGAAACAAATCCACATGGTGGAAACATAATATCCAGGGGTGGCTCGTGCTATAGGACTGCAGGACTGCAGCCCCTTCACACAGAAAAACAAAAAAAAAAACAAAACTGTGAACCAAGAAAACAAAATAAAAACAAAACTGTGAACCAAGAAAACAAAACATCAAAATCATGAGTCCCAGAACTCTGAGCATGCACACTGGGAACTCAGACTGCTTTTGCCAGCAGTCCGGATACAGGGAAAGACATTTCTGCCCCGCAGATGCCCAGGAATCTATGCGGTGACAACTGCACAAAACAGAGGAGTTCTGGACTGCTTCATCTGCAGGCAGGACCAATCAGGACAGAGGTGAGGTGAGTTTTGAGCTCTAGCGGGGATTTCACTGCACGGGCTCCTTGGATTTTACTGCTTCGTTCATGTCGCGGGTAACTTGGATTTTACTGCTGCTCTGCTGGACTGGATACATTTAGTGTGTGTTGCAGGATATTTTACAACAGGTAGGTGTGTGTGTGTGTGTGTGTGTGTGTGTGTGTGTGTGTGTGTGTGTGTGTGTGTGTGTGTGTTTCTGTGTGTGTGTGTGTGTGTGTGTGTGTATGCTCAACCACAGGGCTTATGACTCATAGAAAGCCTTGTATTCTCCAATATGGCCCACTCTATGAGGCTGCATTCATTCTCACAAAAGCGGCCACTGTCAGTAGCAAATATTCTAAAATAAAACAGTTATTAAAATCTGACTGGACTGAGGTGGTACTAAATATTTATTTTACCCACTTAATAAGCATTTGCACCTGTTTGTTTGGGGAATAAATCATGAAGTTGTGTTTGAGCACTCCTTTAATGAAATAATGCTTATATGAGATTAAAATGTTTACAGTTTGAAACACTGATGTAAACAGGCATACCATGCAAGCCACAGTACACAAATTAGTCTCTAATGGGGCAACATTTTGGCACAAAACTCTAACCTACCAACAAATATATAAATGAAATAGGTACAAGTAAACTTGCCCATTTTTGACATGTTATTAGTTATTCAATTAGAGACTTGTATTATGATTTTTTTTGTTGTATGTGCCTCAGAACAACAGACACTTTTATTGGGGGTTGCATCAAAAGAGATTTGTAAACAAATCAAGCATTTCTGGCTTCAGTAGTGAGTGCAGATTGTCACAGCAGCAAACTGTAACTAAATACTAGATACTGAGAGTCAGATGTGGTAGTGGAGGGGGGCAGTCTGGAAGATGGCATATAGTTTAAAAAACCCAAGCAACAGCCTGGGTTACATACAACTCATAAATATATTTATGCACATCGCATTGGCCTTTCTTGCACTTTTGCAGGCTTTCCTTATTTCCCCATTTGTGGAAACGTACATTTTGATGGTGGTTAGGAAAATGCTGGGACATCTAACACACAATGACAAGTTTGGACTGCAGTCAGGTACATGGGCCATCTATTTATTAGAGCAGCTTCTAATTTCTTAATGGTTCTAAAAAGGTGTCATGACTACCATATGCATTTTTTAATATCATTACATTTTTATAGTTTTTGTTCCTTATCCCCAAAACTCTCCCCTGTCATCCTATTCTTCCCCCAGTATCGTATGCCCTAGAAAATAGGGAGAAGAGGATAACAGCCAGGAAATGGTATTGTCATCCAGTGACAACAGAGATCTTTGAATACGCCTAACACCCATCCCATATGATGCAGTGCACTGTACTGAAGTAGTCTGGATGAATGCTTCTCTTCAGCTAGAACACTGTGCAACTTCTTGGTGAGCATCCAGTTTCCCCGAGACATTAGTACAGGAGTTTGCATTTATAGGCTTTCCCCCATGTGGCTCTTATAACAGGACTCTGCCATGTCCCATGTCCAGTGACAGGTGAGCCAGCATTGGCTTCTCACTACCATGTCCCTCCAGTACACTCCTTTAGTGCTCTGGCTACTAGTTTAAACCAGGTCATCTGCAGTATAGTGAAAGCTGAAACCTGTATACCATGGAGTACGTTACACCCTTACTATGTTTGAGCTATTAATTCTTCTGGAAGTCTGTTCAAAATTTTCACCACACTTTTAGTGAAATAATTCTTCTTTCCATCTCCCTTTAGCCATCCATCTTATATTTCCTAGCTAAAAATCTGTCTGTGTTCTTGCTGAAAACCAGGACAAACTATATCCCTAAATGTGAACAAGTACCTTTTCATTCTTTATACTTTCTTACTCTCCCTTCTTCACTTACTTTCTTACTTCTATCAAATTCTCTTCCCTTTTTCTCTAAATATTTCATAAGCCTGTTTTCCCTCTCTTCATATTGCAATTCCTGATTGTATTAGACTAACTTACCTTTAATTTCTATACAAACTATCTAATATTTCTTTAAATATTAAATGATTGTCATATAGATTGTATTGATTCTTAATCAATGTTTTATATTATGTCTAATTTCTTATAATTATTTAAAGTGCAAATGTTTTTGTTTTATTTTGAAGACTGTAAAATTATTGGTCTTAAAATGTTTTGTAATAACCATGGGCCTCTGCTGAAAATGGGTTTCTACCCACTCAAACTTTCCCCGTAATCAAATGTCAGTAAGCAAATAGAATAGTTTCATTTTATGTCACCTTGTGCTCATAAGATCTTTTTCTTTTAAGCCAACATCCACTTGGATACAGGCCATTAAATTAGATGATCCCCTCTACTCCACATATACTACCTCGATCATCTGAAGTTGGTTGCTTTCTTCGATTGTGAGTTATCTTCTTATTATTGTTTAAGTGTGCCCTTCATAGGCCCTAATATTTTCAGTTTTATAAGCACTGAGAACTTGTTGGTTTTCTTGTACAGTCATATTATAACTATTTCAGCTACTTAACTGGCCTATCTAACATCTGATGCAATCATGTTAACATTTCCACATAAATCTTTCCCAGCTTTCCTTAACATAATATCTCAGTAGTTTCATAACATGCAAGACACTTAGTTGCAGTAACATTTTTGGCTACTGCTACCAGATGAATTACATATTCTAGCTTTTGTTATGTTTACCACATAATAAAAAGTACCAAATAATCAGCAAGCATAGAAAGTTTCACTTCATAAGTATCTGGTTGTTGGACACATGCTAGAAGTACCCCTTTTCCACCCTAAAGTTTAATCTGGTTCTGGTTCACCCTGGTCATGTCCTGTGAGAGTGTATATGATAAAAATAAATCCGGAATTCTGTAAGTCCAACAGGTCTCAATAAGTACTCCACCTTTAACATTGGAGTACTTATTGAGACCTATTGAGACCTGTTGGACTTACAGAATTCCGGATTTATTTTTGTTGTGAAGTCTTATAGGTTTTTCCGGTTTGAGAGTGTATATGATATCATTTGTGACATGCCATGTTGTGCTATGTAAAGGATCCTGTGTAGGCATGGCCTAGCTAAGCAGGTATGTAGCAGCAGAGAATATTTACAGATTTTATGCATTTATATTTGTTAGATAATATGCTGCCAACTCTGTGTCCCATTTATATCATGCTATTTGCGTATAAGCCTTGGGTATGGAAATGCGTATGACAGTATTTGTAATAAACAACAGGATTACAGTATTTTCAGAAGCTCATTACATTTGTTGGAGACTTGCACTCATCTTTGCAGGCTTTACCCGTAAACTAAACAGAATGCCAATCCATCATGTGTGGTCCATAACATGTGCAGTAATCCTTTAAGCAATTTATCTTGAGCTTATTTCTTGTTTGCTGTTCATTTTATACTTTGATCATGTTTTCCCCATGAAACAAGTAGATAGTTGTTGTCAGGCAGTAGTTTTTTTTTGGATAAGAAACATTTTTACAAGTGGGGGTATCACAGAATTTGCTACTTTCAGCATGTTACTTGGTACTTGTATAAAGCTGAATATAAATTATAATTAGAACTGCAGTGCAAGAAGAAGTGGTTTGAGTTGAGTGCTGCTTGTTTTTTTTATACTTGATTTTGACTACATTCCAGTAATGTATTTAAAAAGTAGTTTATTTTTTCATGCCTCACAACCTTTTTGTTTCCATCTAGATATTAAGTAAGCTGTCATGTACCTAATGCATTGAAATATGGTTTTTCTTCTACACTTCATTTTGTCTTGATTGGACTCTCATAATGACGGTTTGGCACCCAGGGCAGCATATTTAATTATAGTCCCGGTTTTTGCAGTTTTGAGCATAACCCCACCCATTTCTAGTTGGGCACACCCCCTCCAATCAGCCCCACCCATTCATCTGTCTCCTGCAGCCCCCCATTGATTTGAAGCCACCAGCCACCACTGATAATATCAATAAGGTCTATAATCAAAAGAAAATAATTTTGGCCAAAAGTAAGAAGAGTAGTTCCCAGAACATTGGAACCCTTATCACTAAAATAAATAAATGACAACAGAGATTAATAAAATCCAAGAAAGCCAAGTTTGAAGCTAAAATAGCTACCCAAGCCAAAAGCAATCACAAAGCATTTTTAGTTATGTTCTTAATTTCAAAAGCTCTGAGCTGATTATTACATTAATGCTTAAGATATATCAAACCTACTGGCCCATAAATTTAGCTCTTACATTACCCCTCTTTTCCTTCTCTCTGTCCCTCAAGATATACCTTAAACTGGCTTACCTCCAGCTATTACACAGGACCTAGTCCTGAAAGTGCTATCAAAAGCTAAAAATACTGTATCAATGGGTCCTGACAATATTCCTGCATGTATCTTAAGTAGCATAACGCACAATTTAGACACACCTCTAACAACACTGTTCAGTTGCAGCTTCCATACAGGTTTGTACTAAGTGAATATAGAACAGGTACAGTCATTCCCCTGCATAAAGGAGTACCTTCCACAGACCCAGGCAAATACAGACCCGTAAGTCTGACCAGCCTCATATGCAAAACCATGGAAAGACATATCATGGAACTAATCAGTCAAGACATAGGAATCATCCAAATACTGAACCTTTCTCAGTTTGGGTTCATCAAGGGCAAGTCATGCTTAGTCAACCTGGTGGATTTTTTGAGAAGGTGACCAAAGTAAATAATGAAAGCAAAATGAGACACACCACATAGCTTGACCTGGCTAAAGCTTTAGACACAGTTACCCACTCAGGAAAAGTAAAAAAGCTAAATGAGGGTTGGGAGGGTGGCCTAATGGTTAAGGTGTTTGCCTTACAAACACAAGGTGCAGGGTTTGAGTCTCACAAGGGATAATTGGCTAAGCTTAAAATGGCTTGCAATGGCAGTTAGCT
Organism: Protopterus annectens; assembly: GCF_019279795.1. Lineage (NCBI taxonomy): Eukaryota > Metazoa > Chordata > Ceratodontiformes > Protopteridae > Protopterus > Protopterus annectens. The sequence continues at coordinate 972,510,892 of NC_056741.1, read as the reverse complement.
TAGTAAGAATCTATGAATAAATTGGGAATAAACTGCTACATTACCCACTGGATTGGCAACAAGCTCGCAGATAGGATGCAGAAAATCAGAACAGGGAGTTACCTCCACAACGAGACCAGTCGCTGGTGCAGTCCCCATGGTTCTGTGCTGGGGCCTCTCCTGTTTGGCATCTACTTTTCTGAAGTAAAAACTGATTCCAAAAGACTCTAGCTGAGTAAATTTGCAAATGACTGCATGCTAGGAACAGTCATTGAAGCCCCAAATGACTTAGCCATCCTGCAGGAAGTACCAAATAAATAACTGATGCCAAAATCATGTTCTGAAACTAAATATCAAAAAATATGTTAGTTATTGTATCCTTTGTAAAGCTGTCCACCCCAGGGAACTACCACATTGATAATACTTTTCTAAGAGTTGACCCAGTTGCTCGGGATTTGTGAACTTATGTGGACAGTGACATAACTTTAGATCAACACATGTCCGTTGTTGTAAGACAGTCTTCTATACTGCACAGCTTCTAGACAAATGGATCATGTGTAGAACCAGGGATGTAATTGTTTCCCTTTACTCAGCCCTCATTAGGCCAGTCATTAAATATAATGCCCCCTTTAGCATGTATCTGTCCAGACACATGCAGCAACTGGAATGCCCACAAAGATACCTTACTGAAAGGATACACGGTCTAAGCAGCATGTCATACATAGACTGACTCAAAGACCAGTCACTATAGTCAGTATCCTAGAGACTGCTAAGAGGTGACCTGTGTCTGGCATACAAGACATCCTCTAACCCATTACTGATGGATTTACTGCACATTAGCAAGTCAAATTTCATCAGAAATACTCAGTCTAGTGATCTAAACATCTGCAATATCAGCAGAATGGTTTGGAGGGAAATTTATATCTTGCAGAGGATACTGCTGCTGTAAAACAGCCTTCCCATCCACATACAACAAAGTTCATCCCCGTTCATATTCAAGCACAACTCAGACCTATGGATAGGAAACTGAAAGTTTACCCCAAGACTGCTTCCTGCACTATTAATAGACAGAGTCAGCTCCTACATATTTCATTCCATGCATGGGTACCCTCTAATTATCTATAGCATGATCCCAGTTATTCTCATTAGGGGTAATATATAATTATCAACCTAAGGATGGCTAAGGCCAATCTATAACCAAATGGGAGAGGTTATTTCAAGCACAAGAAGAAAACTGGCTAGGCTTAAAATTGTCTGCAAGGGCAGGTAGCCTAGTTCTTATGTATGAACCTATAAACTTATGAGCTGAATGGTTTGGAGGGGCAGGTATATCTCACAGGAGATATTGCTACTCTAGAACAGACTCCCCATCCACTAAAAAAAAAGTTCATCCCTGTCCATTTTCAAGCACAACTTAGATCTCTGGATGGGAAACAGAAAATTGACTCCAGGACTGCCCCCTGTACTATTAAAGGGCAAGGGGAGTCCTAAATGTTTTATCTCCTGCATGGGTACCCCCAAATTATCCATAGTATGATCCTGGTTATTCTCATTTCTGGTAATAGATAACTATTAACCATGGAATGGGTAAGGCTAGTCTCTAACCAAATGTATAGATTAATTTGAGCACAAAAAAGTAAAATGGTGAGGTTTAAAATGGCTTGTAAAGGTAGCTAACCTAGTACTTACCTATGATCCTATGAACCTGTGATAATGTCGTGCCAGTCACCCATTTTGCATCTAAGCAAGCAAAACACATAACAGAATGCATTCATTTGTTGCATAAGGAAGATTATTTAGTAATTTGTTTTTTCTTTAAGGGAAACAAAGTATGCAGTCATGAAGAAGTGTAAATACAATTAGAGTAATGGGAGTTGTAGCAGTTGAAAGCCCCTCAGCATACCATGTAGCAGTTACAGCCTATTTTCTAGTATATGTGGAAGTTAGTTATTGTAGTGCAGGTCAGCAAAGTTTGGAACTTTGCAACACTAAGTAGATGTTGAATACTGACTCATTCTCTGTGATCCTGAGTAGAGCACTGAACACTGTGCACATCTGTTGAACTTGTATTGTCCCAGTCCCCTTCAATAAACACACATCACACCGAATTACATTTGACGACCTTTAGTAAACTTCCATAACATAGCTTTAATAACTAATGTTTAATTACAAATGAACATAGTATAGCGGATTTTAATCATGGCATAAAAATTCATGTACTGTTAATCAGGATAGCGTGACTTCACTCATCCTGACCCAGTAAGCAGCGTCCATACCTCCACTCACTTACTTTCCTTATGAAGCAGCATCCCACCACTCACTTCATATACCATTATAACACATCCAACCAAATAAGTCAGGACAGCGTGACCTTACTCATCCTGACCCAGTAAGCAGCGTCCATACCTCCAGTCACTTACTTTACTTATGAAGCAGCATCCAACAACTCACTTCATATACCATTTATTGAATTACACCCCAACCAAATAAGCAGCATCCTTACCTCTGCTCACTTATATTTATCACTTAAACATCCAACACCAGAGGGGGAACAGAAGAGGGCAAGCCTATCCCTCTCCTCCGCCCACCAGCCTGACCAGGCTGTTCCCCTTCTCTCCTACTAAACTTTCAATAACCTAAACACCCATACAAAAAGGGGTTGGTTCAACAAACATCATTTGGTGTACCCCTCTTGTCTAAAACCAACTAGATCCCTATCAACAATCCTAAAACTCTGTCATATTTATTTATTTATTTCCAGTTTGATTACCGGGCATGTCCACTGGGCTCAAAGAGCCCGTTTTCAGTGGAGGCCCGGGGAGAAAAGCTCCATATTACAATCAATTAAACAAAAATGAAATAATACAAAGTAATGAGAAAAGGTACAAATGCATAATGGCAAGACAGTTCATAAACATATTTACAAAGTAGTATAGATAACTATTTGTACAATAATTAAGTGATAGAGGCAAGAAAAGAGTTCACAATTAAAGGGAAAGCAATTATTAGTTGAGGGTTAAAAATTTGAATGTTGTATATTGAGGTTTAGCAGAAATGGAGGAGAAATAGGTGGGAAGTACACTGTTAGTAGAGCATAGATTATAGTGTCTGGAGTATTCTTAGAGAGGTGGCTGAACATTAATAAAAGTGGAGTTCACACATGAAAGGTACAATTGCCATAGTTAAACTGCATCAGCTTAATATAGGCAGTTATTAAAGATTAATTGTTTTCAGTAAGAGGGGATGAGATCAGGGATTATGTACAGTATTTACATTGTGTACATTTAAAGTAGAAAAACATTATTAATAATTTGGTGTTGAATTTGACTTAGAGGGAGGCAGATGTTTAAGGGGTCTTTAGATTTAGAGCGAGGTAGGTGTTTAGGAGAACAGCCTGGGGTGGATGAATAAGTAGAGAAGCTGTATGAGGAAGCATACATAGAAGAGAGTAAGTAGGGAGAATACAGCTACATTTCCAGTGCTGTGTAAGGTAGGAATGAAGCTAAGTTTTAAAGTATTCGTAGTACCTCTCAACCTCTTAGAGTAAGAAATCTGGGCAAAGCCATGAAAAAAGTGGTACAAATAGGGACAATTTTTAAATATTGCTCTTACAAACTTAGAAAGTTGATAGAATAACAGTATTTGCATTAACATTAATTTTCTGAAGGGTATGAAGTCTAAAACTCAAATGTCTGTCATTATTTTCTAACTTCAGTCTTTCATGATTTGCCACTAATTTGCCAGAAAGCCACAATTTTATGAAAAACGGACCAAAAATATAAGGCAAAAATCTGGACATTCTGCAAAAATCTGTACAGTTGAGAGGTAGATCCATCTTTTGGCTAGGGAAGAAGAGAGTAGAAAGTGACCAGCAGGACGTTTAGGATTGTATACAGAGAGGAGATTCTGGTGTGTAGATCTCAGGGCTCTGTGAGGGGTGTAAAAGGGTAAGATATTTGCTAAAGCAGGGCATAGAGTTGGTTTGAAGATTAGTCTGTGGGTAGTAGAGAGTTGAAGGAAGTTGAGTTGATTGGGAAGTTCTAGTCAATTTAGCAGGTGGAGAGATGTGCAGTGGTGAGAGGAGTAATTAGCTTTAGTTGCAAATTTAGCAATGTTGTTGTAACATGTTTCTAGTTTTGAGGAGATGGAAGGGGATAAGTTGGTAAGTAGGGGAGCACCATATAGAAGAGAAGGTAGTAAGTAGGTGGTGGCAAGAGCTTGTCTGGTAGATGAAGAGAGGAATTGGGAGTGTCTACACAGCATGCCAAGTTTCTGGTGATTTTTTTTTTAATGTTTAGCTGAACGTGTGCGAAATTTTAGGTGTTCATCAAGCACCGAAAGTCACCACTAAACTAAGTTAAACCAATGATCCCTTTCTCAACATGAAATAACCATATCTTTGTATAACTTCTGTATTTTAACTAACTTATCACTCATTCCAGCTACCAGTATCAACCTCGTAATGAGCCCCAGGGACCCACCTGCCCTAGACAACACCAAACCATTAAACCCAATGCCATGTGAAACCATGCAAGGACAATTGCCTATCACATCCTAACAGCAACCCTATATCAAAATCCATAAGCAATCCTGCCATCCTTCCAACTATCTAGGGCTAACAGAGCACATAATAACCAACCTAGCCCTTGTTGACTCTCAAAACACTTCCAGAATAGCTAAATACAGCCATAACATAAATGCCACAAGACTGTAACCCCCTGAACTCCCTATCCCAACACCAATCCCCATATTAAAACCCCTCGACAATAGTCAAAGTCCATATATCTTCCTTCTCAACCTTTTCCAGCCCTTTAAATGAATGACCACTAACCAAATTAATTCACTCAACCTTGTCATTCATGCAACTGAAGTAGCCACAGCCACCTCCTCCAGACCAACTGATCTGCATTACCTTGCTCCCAAGCCTGTCAAATAACTAAATCTTTCCATCAAAATCCATCCCATGACCACTGTAATCCACACCATACATCCATAGGTGAAAGCATTGTAGCAACTTATGAACCCCCTTCCCCACCTTGCCATGCTCTATCCAACCATTCACCCAACTATAAAGGAAACCCGATCACATACATACTTCTGACTACCTACACCCTGATGCCAAATCCAACCAAAGTAGCACTGGTCATTATACAACCCCTCTGTCTAACCTTTCACAGAAAGGTCCAACCCAACTACCATGTCCCCCAATATCCAGTCTATAAAAACCATATCATGATTCCACCCCACCTGTGAACAACTCCAATTCCCCTTAAGCAACCCCCGGAACCCTCTCTACTCTGCCCTTAACACCCCTCAGCCTCACTTGCCTCCATACTACTCCCTACCGCAACAAACCTGACATGATTAATAAGCACCTAAAGATGGATCACCTGTGCCATCTTTGTGCACCGCTCCAGACAAGCAGCATCCATCACCGTCAGGTCACCAACTGATGCGACTCTGCATACATTCTTTTATGACCTCATTGCGCATCATTCAACTCCTGGAACAATGTCCACTGTGTGGCCAACCCTCATTGATCTGTAAAAGAAAGAAACTGTAAATTCACTGCCACAAACCAAAATATCTTAACATTGAGTGTTATCGAGGGGACCCACCACCATATTCCCCCTTCAACTCTTTCCAATGTAATTTTGACTTAGGGCTCCCCTTCTACTCTTTTCCAATCCCCCTCATTTTTTAAACATATATATATATATATATATATATATATATATATATATATATATATATATAGATATATATATATATATATATAGATATATATATATATATATATATATATATATATATATATATATACACACATATATATATATATATATATATATATATATATATATATATATATGGGTCTATATGACTTGTCGACAGTTCATATTGAGCTGTTTATTTGGTCGACAGTTCATTTGATCGACAAGCATTTGCCCCTTCCCCAATGTTGTGCGACCCTGGAGTTTATATATATAGTTGGGGGGGTGGGGGGCACAGCCCCCCACATTGGGGGGTGTGGCGGGCAAAGCCCCCCACCTAAAATGCTTGTCGATCAAATGAACTGTCGACCAAATAAACAGTCGACCATACCGACAAATCACTATGACCCATATAGATATATATATATATATATATATATATATATATATATATATATATATATATATATATATATAAATGCTTAATTTTCCCAGTTGAGGCTGTTAGTATGCCATAATATGCCATTAGTATGTGTACCACATTCTGCCCATTTTTCCCCCTTAAATTGCAGGAAATTACACAAGTAAAATCTCTAAAACACATATACCTCTCAGCCTCTTAGCCCAAGTGATATGGACAAAACCCATCCTTCTCAAACTATTAGAACAATAAGTGTTCACAAGCCATAAATAAAGAGGGACCAAGGTATCCTCTGATTGTGTAAATTAAGAAACTCAAATGTCTGTCCTTTTCTAATTTCAATCTTTAATACTTTGCCACTAATTGCCAAGACCACAACTCTATGAAGAAACAAACCAAATATGAAGCAAAATCTGGACATTCTATGAAAATCTGTACAGTTGAATGGTATGACAAAGCCCCCGATATACACACAACTGCTCTCCAGACAACAAAACAGCTGCTCTGTAGACTGCACACCACTCTCAGAATCATTCACCAAGCACGCCTCATCTAGCACACTAGCAGAAACACTGCCACTACCCGTAGCTAAATAATGAACTCTATACCGAGGACAACCCATAAGTAACTTTGAGGCAAAGGCCCAAAAACTAGAGAAATTATTATTTTATACAATTAGTGGGGTTACCAATTTAACAGAGTAATGCAACAACCAGTGTGTCCATACCTCTCAACCTCCTATAGCAAGAATTCTAGACAAAGCCATAAGTAACAGTGGGAAAAGGACCCCAAAATAAACACAATTTCAAATATTGCTCTTACCAACTGAAAAAAAAGCCTGATAGCCAACAGGTTTACATTGGCATGAATTTTCTGAGGTGTATGAAGTATGAAACTGAAATGTCTGTCTATTTTCTGACTGCAGTCTTTAAAGAGTTGCTACTAATTTGCCTGAAAACCGTAACATCTTTCCTTATTGAAAATAACTCTAAAGCTGCAGACTACAAACATCACCACACATGCGGAACTCCATCCTTACCTGAAAGACCTTACAGCCTGTGAAAAAGCAAACAGTACAGGCCCTGAACCCCTTCAACACAGCCTCCATAAAATAAGACCAGAGGCTACACCACAAGATAACCCTCTACCATGTGGAATTACGGCACAATAATATGCTATACCCACAGTGGCAACCCATTTCCACCTCATAAAGCTTCATAAAACTTCAAGTTCTAAGTTTTTTTTTTTTTAGAAACTGTGACTTACGCCACTAGCGCATAGTGATCATTAACTTCCCCATCACTGTGATAGTCACATTTTTATGCATGCTGGAATACCCTTCCTATTGATTTACATAGAGACTTTCCACTGTTCTCACTTCCCATCCTGGCTTACTATCCCAAACACACATAAAACCCTATACAAGCTAACACACAATGAACGCACAGCCCATGTGATCAAATGGAAGGCCTGCACACTGTTCCACCCAATACCGTCCCACATCCCATCGCTGCACAATAATTTCAACACCTTGCAAAATCAGTCTCCTCCTTTAGCTCAAACAGCAAATGACAAGACCTGAAATAAAATGTCCCAAAACACCTTCTGAAAACACTCAACAATTCAAAAGTATTTTATCAAGTTCAACAACCATTTCACGTGTCTCAACAACACTACTCAATGACTTCCAACCCTTCCTCAAGGGCAGCAAAACAAGAACACAAAAATCAGAAATGCAGTCATCACCTAGATACAACAATGGAAAAAAAAAAAAAAATATATATATATATATATATCTACACATGGTAGCAAACTTTACCCCCAGTATAACCCCCATTGTCCACCGTTCACACCCTGTAGAGCAGGTCACTATAATATGACAGAAGAGACCAGAGACCCCTCCCCCAGTCTTGCATCATGTAAATGTGGTGCACCATACTATCAAGCAATTCATTTACCTTGGCAATACTGTAAAACTATCAAGCATGTTTCATACAATCTTCCCAAGATTCCCTGAAGTGTAGAGACCAGCACCGGAGACAACACTACAATTACAAACTCAGGAAAAATGCCTTGTGTAAACGCAAATAGTCAATTATGGTGATTAGAAAGGTCTCCACATGGGCTCAATATATTACTTACCTAAATCGTATTATTGGTATAGAAGCAAACCTTCTTGGCATTGCGTAATTATGTTTGAGCAATAAGTCATTCACCCTGTAGTCTTACCATGTCGTATGTCTGCTACGTGCATATATGGCCAATGGCCATTACTCTCACCGTTCACAAAAGAGAGAGGTAACTTGATGAACTGTCACAACTATTAATCATGCTACATGCTTGCATGGCTAACAGCCATTAATCGCGAGAGGTAACCTGATGAACTGTCACAACTATTAATCATGCTACATGCTTGCATGGATAACAGCCATTAATCGCAGGTATCTGCCCGCGAATACACCACTCCCTACACCAATGAACCTTTCATGACCCACTACCCCATACATATTGATTTATTTATTTATTTATTTTATTTATTTATTTGTTTATTTATTCATTTATTATTTTTTTTTGTTTGTCATGTACACACTAGCATTTTATGGTAACAAGGGAAAGTGACAATGTTGGAACAATTGTCTAGGAGCAGGACCACACAGACCACAGATAAGAAGGCCTGTTAGAGAAGCTAATGCCAACTTCATCTAGCCTTTCTTAACTGCCATCCCAACGTATTGCCAAACAACTCACCATGCATGCACTGCACTTGCAACAATCCATCTGAAGAAACTGAACTAACTGACTCACTCCCTGCAACCAAAGCAAGCACAAAATACAAACAGAGCAGCAGAGGTGACAGAAAACACTTGTCCACACACTCCATGCAATTTGATATCCCCCTTACTCCATTCGACATCATGGGACATCACAAAAGACCACAAGAGCATGAAACCCAAGTGTCCTACCCTCCAGAGCAGTGTGAAGATAATACAAAACTCCCTCCATTTTTTTTTCATGTGTGCTTGTGTCAGGAGAAAGGGCCGGCACTGACTGTTAGCTCCATACTGCTCATGAACGGTGCTAGCCATTGCCTAACTCACTCAGAGCCCGCAAAAAGTCACCACCAGTCACCGATGAGGAAGATAGCCCAGAAAGCAACACTATAAACTGCCCCAAAAGAGCACTTTACTTCCGGTCACATCTCAGTCTCACAGCAAACCACTATCTCCACCAAAATGCTATGGACCAGCAGAAAGGGGAGCACCCACCAACAAACTCCATCTTAGAAGTTCCCACAGCAATATGTAAATCCCTGTCAAAAACCCTTACCCTTTCCATATGCAGCACCGCAGGGGCCTGCACTTAGATACATACTGATTTTAGGAGATAACAATCATAGGATAGCCTTCAAAAATACATGTACATATTATTATTATTATTATTATTATTATTATTATTATTATTATTTCTACTACAAGAATTAGATCAAAAAAGTTTCTGCAAAAATATATGCTGCAGTAAAATTTGCATGCCCTTGAATCTTTATTTCTGTATCCTGGGACATATTTCTAGTGAATACAAAGATGCAATTTTGAACCCAATATTTTCTGAGTTTTGGATCCCAGTGTTATGCTGCAATTTCAATGATATTCTGTTTTTTTCTAAAATGATGACTTACAAAATAAGTGTATATCATTATCCTGAAACTCAGAGTGACCTTTAAATTTAGCTGCATTTAAGAGTACTGCCCTTAGAGCTAATGCAATTAAATAGTGCATACAAACATGATTGTTTAGAGTTAATTGCTGTCCTTTTTCCTTAGTGGTTGTCCAACATGGTGCACCAAGGAGCCTGTGATAATCACTTCCACCTTTTATTTTCTCAGATCATCACTCATCTTATTCAGAAGTGGTACCTAGATATAGAACTTGCCAATGCACTCATGTCTGCAAGTCACTGCCAGTGGGAGGGAATGTCCATGTTAATCACATTGCTGTCACACTGAGCACAGCTAATTATTGTAATCCCTCACTGTCCTCCACTCTGAACTTATTGAGGGCAGAAAGGTGATTTAACATTAAATTGCTCCAGACAAAGTGGCTGTAGAATAGAAAACAGATATTAATGTTAATTCAGTATCATGAAATACCATAAATACTGTAGGAAAATATGTGGCTGTTTACCGATGTCTAGGTATTTCTGTGGTGACTACCAAACAATGTGAACTGTAACTGCTAAAATTTACCTAAGCAAAGCAGGGTTATTCACAGTAGGTAAGCTATTACATTTAAAGCACAGATCTGGCTTCTTTGATTCCAAAGCATAAAAAAGATTCTGAATTTAAACAGTATTATGGCCAGCACTAAAGAGATATTAATCATGGATGTGATCTGTCTTCTTGTATATAATACTTTGTTCCTTGCATGAATGAATTTCATATGAGTTTTTCCTTGTTTGTCTTTTAACCTTGCCAAATATATCTACATACCTTAAGAAATATATATACATATATATATATACATATATATATATATATATATATATATATATATATATGTAATCTGCCCCCCCCCCTCTCTCTCTCTCTCTCTCTCTCTCTATATATATATATATATATATATATATATAGGTTTACCGACATAATGCTGAATTTCATAATGTCTAATAGTCATTTGGTTGAAAAATAACATTTCAACCCAAAACACTGAATTATCAAAATGTCTACAGTCATTTTATTGAAAAAGCAATGAGATCAACCCTACTATTTTGCAGGGGGGCTATGCCCCCCTGCACCACCCACCTCCCTACTTAAATATATCAACTCTGAGATTGCACTACAGTGCAGAAATGGGCAAATTCGATACTTTCAACATTCTGTGTTTAGACTAATTTTATTTCAACATTTTGATCATTTAATATAGTGTGTTTAACCAATTCAGTTTCAACCATTTAGCATTCAACATTTTGTAATATATATATATATATATATATATATATATATATATATATATATAAGCTGTGGTTACTAAAAATAAAAATGTCAAATGCAAAGCAGATCGCTGTCAGTGCTTCATACAATTTGCCTGCAAGTGGTAATAACTAGCAGCAGAATACAAATTTAAAATTAATATTTGGTCTATATATTCTCATTTACCATTGCTTTCAGTTACTGTGTTTTTAGTGTACAACGTCAGTTTGACTTCTGTCTAAGAAATGTAGATGTCATATCTGTGTTTTGTAAAAGTGGTTCTACTTTTGATAACCAGTGTATGTCTGCATGAAACACGTGTTACTTGAAGAGATGCTAAAACATCCAGTCAACCTGAAGGTCATCCACAAAAGAAGGAAAGGACAGCTGTGACAGAAAAATCAATGTCTTGCACCTGTCCTTATTTCATATTCCAAAATGTAACCTTTACTCCTTTTGGAAAGACATTTATATATATTTTTTCACTTGAGAAAAGCACTATATTATCTGACATAGTGTGACCTCAGAGTTGAAGAAACATGAAGATGGAAAAGAGTATTGCCTCCTGAAACGTGCACAAGTGATACATAGAACCCAATTCATATATTTTTATTAGGAAAATAGTAAGAGATAAAGGCTAAAAGTCATATCAAATATTGGCATGTTGTTCCTATGAATGAAGCAATATCCATTTTTTTCATCCATTACATAGGTTTTGTTCAAAGCGTTAGCTTGTATGGCTTAAGAACATACATGCTTAAAAGGAATGGGTATGACGTGTTCTGGGTAAAATACTGAAAATGAAATAATTATGAGGCTGTTTTCATAAAATGGAAAGAGTGTTCATAACTTTGGTGGTTTGAAATATATTATTCTAAATTTTTAGCATGCTGTTTCTGTGACTCTGCAGCTTGCAGATATTTTGTAAGTAAACACAAAATATTAATATACTACTGCAAGGGTGACATTATATGGTCAGCTTGTCTTGTTTTGGGCTGGACAACTTGGACCTGCTTTGGAAAAATAACTGCTTACCACATTTACAATGTTACATGAAGATAAAAAATTGTTATGTTCAGCACTCCAGGTCAAAATAATTAATACTACCAAAGTTACATAGTACATCTAATGTGTAATCCAATGATAGTTTGCAGTATTATTGCTCCAAATTTCCAGCATATTAATTTTATAACTTACTCTCACAAACAGATTTACAGCACTTTTTTCATTCACAATAGCATTCATTTTTTTTTCAAAAGAACTACAAAAATATTTTCAACATACAGTCTGAATTAATGTATATTAATTTAGACCTGGATCTTGGAAATTATAGGAGTTATACTCATTAAATGCTCAATGGCAATATCATTTTAAATGAGCAGAGCTAAGAAATGCAAGCAGACAGCACTGGAAAAATCTAGATTTTGGCTTTGTGGTCAGAGTGCCAGGTTAGCGTTTGAGAGTTCAGGAATCTAGTCTGTGCACTGTTGAAAAAGATTTTGACCAGGGTAATGGATTCAAATCCCCACTGACTTGGTGTTCTTACCCAGGGTTCAGCTTCTGAGCCACTCTTCATTGACCTGTACCACTCAAAGTTGAAAGCAAATGATTAAAGTCTATAGCTGGCAGATGACTGTAAACTTGGTGCCATAATTAACTCCCCAAAGGTCATCAAGATCCTCTAAGATGTCACCTCCAAAACAAACACACACACAA
>NC_056741.1:972436977-972497596 GCF_019279795.1 Protopterus annectens | reverse complement strand
CACAGTCACTACAATTCCAGTCTCACATAGACCTACCACAACAGCAATCCAAACAAATAAACACACGAAAACATACGCGGAGTCTCTAAATAAAATTCTGCCTAAGCAGCAGAGACCTCCAAAGCAGACACACAAGCAACCGCTACCCCAGAACAGAACACATGCAACACATAGCTCACAAAGCCAGTTTGCTGAACAGTCACAGCACGTAAGGCTAAACAACACACCTGATACACTTGTAATAGGTGCCTCTATCGTCAGGTACACTGAATTCCCACTCACCAGGCTGAACAAGGAGAAGGTCACGGTGAGATGCCTGTTGGGCACTATGATCTGCCACATAACACAAGCACACAGGTCACTCCAAGGCATGTACAAATATGACTCAGTCAGTGTCCATGCCAGTGTGAATGACCTGAGACGTACCTCCCTGGACTACATGATAAGAGACATAGAGGAGCTCTCTGAGCATGTGGCCCAGGCTGGTATGACCCTGACCTTGAGTAGCATCTTACCCTCACCAAGAATGATGCCACAATATGTAGACAAGATGATCAATTTCAACAACTGGCTTATGTTTCGGTGTCATTCAAAGGGGATCCAATGCCTGTCAGCCTGGGATGACATGCTTGACAAGCCACAATGCTTTGCTAGGGATGGCTTGCACCTGTTACCCATGGGCTTTCGGATATTGGCAAAGGTTCTTGCTACCCCCATAGTGCCTTTTTTATTCAAGGCTCAAAAGACAAGACCACCTCCATAGGTATCACAAGGGATAGGAAACTAATAGTAATGCACGCCAGCAATGTAAACCTCAAGATGCATGCACTGGAAACTGTCCTTAGCATGGAGAACATCAATATCTGTGCAGTAACAGAATCCTGGTTCAAGGCACACAAAAGTACCCCAGCACTGCCAGGTTATACCTCATACCATGCTTGCCAGCCCCAAAACTTGCACCGAAACAGAACAGGAGGGGGAGTATCAATATTCATCAAAGATACAAACACCTCCAGGTTGGTGGCACAGCACGAAGCATCAGAGACTATCCATGTGCAACTAACAGTGGGTAAGACTGCCTTCCAGTTCATAGCCTGGCACACACCACCCTCCCAAACCCCGGTAACCCACTTGGCCTACTTAAGAATACATGAATATCTGCAGGTGTCTCCAAACAACAATATATTGGGCAGCTTCATTTACCCACACATAGACTGGGAGCATTACTGTAGCTCCAACACCCTAGGTGTGAGGTTCCTAGAATCCATACACTCAATTGCTATGGAACAACTTATTACCACTCCCACAAGAGGGGAAAACATGCTACACCTGTTCATCACCAACATGTGGACTATATGCTCCAGACCAGAAGTGTATCCCTCGCTGATAAGATGACACCATAGACTACTCTCACTGCATATTCACATACCAAATGCAGCCCCTGCACAGAAAACCACAGTCATAAAGTTGTGTAATGCAAATTACATGTATTCACATGAGGCAGGCTTCACACATGGGAACTATTTAAGGTCACAGGTACATATGTCTATGTGGCACACACATACCTCATGTGTGCATTGACATTACTGATATAATCTATGTCATACAATATTAAGAGCAACACCCCACACACATGGACAAACTGTGTGATAAAAGCACACATGGCATTTGTAGGATTCAAATCCCTACCTAACTATGTTATGACACTTGAGAGAGATGCATTAGCAGAGCGCGCTATTCACATTACTGGGAGGTTTCCCTTCTCCTGCTATACTTATAGGGTGCTGACATCATCAGTGTTTAGAAAGAGGAATGTGTATCATATAGTGTGTTCTTCTAGTTGCCAAAAGGGACATTTCTTTTACACAGAATTGTACACACACACTAACCTCCCTCACCCAAACACACACTGAGCATTTGAATCCCTACTTAACTATATTATGACACTTGAGAGAGACGCATTAGCAGAGCATGCTATTTGCATTACTGGGAGGTTTTCCTTCTCCTGCTGTACTTATAGGGTGCTGACATCATCAGTGTTTAGAAAGAGGAATATGCATCATGTAGTGTATTCTTCTAGTTGCCAAAAGGGACATTTCTTTCACACATAATTGCACACACACTAACCCCCCTCACCCAAACACACATACACACTCAGCATTCGCAGGATTCAAACCCCTACCTAACTATATTACGACACTTGAGAGAGATGCATTAGCAGAGTGTGCTATTCGAATTATTGGGTATCGACATTTCTCCTGCAGTATTTATAGGGTGCTGACATCATTATTTATATAGAAGTATGTACATCTATTACTATCTGTCAGGTAGGGGGATAGCATATATATTCATTAACAGCTGCCTACTTCAGGGTCAGATATGCACATCAGTACTGCCAGGTTATGTTTTATACCATGCTTCGTGACCACAGGACCTGTAACACACAACACAACCAGTTCAGACCACCCCTCCCATATCCAGGACGCACACTTTGCTTCCCTGGGAACAGTGTAGGATATGAAGGTGTTCACATACACCATTACAGTGGTTAACATCAGGTACAGGTATATTGTGTGGGGGAACTACTCAGGCCTCAACAACATCACCCTACAGCCACTACAATTTGTGAATCCATGTGCTGTGGCAGGACCACTCACCACAGCCAGAAGGGGGGATACATATTGGATCTGACCATCTGCAACATGGGGACTGTATGTTCCACACCAGAGGTAGACCACCAGTGTTAATATCTGACCATACCCAACTTTCCCTGGACATCCATATCCCATCCCCACCCCCAGGCAAGGAAGTCACTGCAAACAAAGTATTTATCAAAAGCAGACTTTGCACTTGTGAAGACTGGGGTGGAAGACTTCAAAGCACCCATGCTGGGGGATTATACAGGCCACTCTGCATAATCCTTGACAATAGCATTCTATGAACATCTGGAAGGTTTGCATTGATCATGCTATCCCAAATAAACCCATGACTCCTCCACAACAGGAGACCTGTCTGGTGTACACCAGCCATATATAAACTGTACAACAGAAGGAGGGAGCTAATACATTAGAGAGCAATATCCCACAGAGGGAGGATGCCTCTGAACAGTATTGGCACGACACTTCAATCCCTCAAACTCATCACGTCAAAGTGTTGACAGTGAAATTGTCCAGACACTGCAGATAAGGCTCCCCTCAGTCTGTAATTGATGCCCAGTTACTGTTATAAGTCCTCGCCAACCCTCTTCCAGCAAACACCAGCCACATGGATGTGACATTGCAAATTCAACCCCTGGGATCTCCACTGTGTCCCTGCTTGACAGAGGCACAGCACACTAGCCTTAAATGGTGCCTTCTGTGACCTACTTTACAGAGGCACAGTAGCCTACTGTACTGGGGAGGCAGATGCTAAGCACACTCTGGCTAAGCTTGTATTCCCTAGGGCAAACAGCCTAGTATTGACCTCTACACCCATATGTTTAATTTTCAGATGCACAATATTTGTTGCTGATAAACTGTTTGCAGGTCTTTATTGCCATAGCTTTCCCTGTTTCTATGAACAACTTGTGTATCTGTGGAAGATGTTTGAATATGAGAGGGATCCACTATTTATTATTTATTTATTTATTTATTTATTATAACTTATGTCTCTGTAGTCATTTAACTCAGTGCACTAGGCAGATTGCCCTATTGTGGTTGGTTCCTGGATTAACACATACAAATACCAGATATGTGTGGCCAACTGCTAAACTGAGACATGGCCTAAGTGTGTGAGCATGTCCAGTTCAGGCTTTCCATGGCTTGTTGCCTGACATACGTCTCATTTATCAAAGTGTGCGAGCATGCCCAGTGTGAGCTTTCCATATGTTGAAATCTGCAGTCCACCACATTTGTGGTTGTTTGTGAACTTCAACAATATTTCACATTTATAGTTGCATGTTGGGAGTCATGTTGTGTACTTACTGTCCAACTTCTTTGTGTCTGAACCCAACAGGGATTATACTGTGCCTGCAGGGTTTCCATGGGATAGTTTGCATACAGTTGTCAACATCCTTTCATTCTGACCAAACACTGTAATATCGTATAGTGTACTGGTTCAGTACTTTCACTGTGGTGGACAGTCCTATCACTGCTTTAAATATTCATAGTGAGCACACCAGACTGGTTAAGGGCCAGTTGTGCACATATGACCATGTTGCATTTTGTTCGGATATGGACTACTTAAACCAGGCTTGTTCAACATTGGTAGTGTATTCCACATCTTGGGTGGACATTGACAAACACTACCGATGTGCCCTAGGCCATTTCTACTGCTAGTCAGAGAGTGTGTTTGTCCTTCAACACACATTGCAACTGGATTTTGACATGACATATTTCAAGGTTAGTATACTGTGCCTCTGTCTACCCGTGACATAACAGTGATACCCAGGGTAATCCTACCATCTCTCATCCACTCATCAAGATTCCTGTTGTGGAGAGTCAATGAGGGACTCTCTGGCTAACCTGTACTGGGAGTTTACTCAAGAGTGGACGGAGCTTCTGGGTTATGGATCAATCACTACAGCATGTCCTATGTATGTCAGTGCTTGGGTTCAGGTATCTCATGTGCATAGCTCACTGGCATTCAGATTGTACAAGGTGCAGCATGTTCATTGATTCCAGCTTGGACATGGCTTTATACATCAAGCACAGATTGCCTCTGGGCAGGCAGTATGGCACTGTGTGGTGCTGCAGTTTGTTTAATCAGGCAACACATGGCATCTGTTTGAGCTCTTTGATCCTCCTGGTGAGGTACTTTTGGGGTCATTCCAGCTGCTGGAGGTGTCTGCTGAGGTACATCCCACAGGGGCCATTGTACTCAATTGTGAGGCTGATGAAGGATGACTGAAGAGGCACGATGACCTCCCCTGATCTAGATCTGACTACCTTCATGATTAGGTGGGTATATGGTTTGTTTCTGTAACCACTACAGTCACATGGTTGTCAAATGCAAGATATCTATCAAATTGTGTCCCCAGGTCTCTTATTACTTCTAAAGTACTTAATGGGTTAACACCTATGTGGTAATTGGTGGGCACTTACTGTTTATCCACAGGGGATGACTATACACTTTTCTGCAATTAGCTTGATGACATGGCTCTGGCACCAGTTGTCTGTTTCTATGTGGCCCTTTTGTAGGATGCTTGTGTCAGCTGGAGGGTCAGATATGGTGCCCAGTTTGTAGTCCTCTGCAAACTTGTTCAGACACAGTCCTTCCATGTTGGCCTGTACATATGGGAAATATATACCAAACAAGGGAGGTCCCAGGACCGAGCCTTGTGGGATGCCAGTTGTAGCTGGTTTGTAGTCTGACATGGCTGCAGCATTTCTGACCATGTCAGTTCTGTCCTTGGGCTGGTTTGCAACCCATCTACTGACATGTTATATTTAAGCTGGTGAGCTTATCTATAATTAACATGTGGGGTATTGTATGGAAGGCTTTTGCAAGGTCCAGATAGGCTGTGTGGACCACGTTCCCCTCATCAATGGCCTTTATGACTGTTTCAAATGAGTCAAACATGTTTGAGGGGCAGGATCCGCCCTTAAGAGAGCCACGCTGGGTAGGGTCCAGTGGCTGTAGGTCCCCGATATCTTTATTTCTAAGGTCCATGATGATCCTTTCCATAGCTTTGCAGACCAAGCTTGTCAGGATTCTGGGGTGATAGTTTGCAGTATTCATTCAGGCACCACCTTTGTGGAGAGGGACCACTGTTGCTGTACACTGCTCTTTGGGTACATGTCCTGTGGTAAGGCTGAAATTGAGCAGTAGTGTTATTTGGCATTCCATTCTTCTTGGAGTTCATGTTGGACACAGCCCAGGACACCA
This sequence comes from Protopterus annectens, assembly GCF_019279795.1. NCBI lineage: Eukaryota > Metazoa > Chordata > Ceratodontiformes > Protopteridae > Protopterus > Protopterus annectens. The sequence goes on along the minus strand of NC_056741.1, from coordinate 972,491,731 downwards.
TCTCATACCATTGATGCTGTGTGTTTTGCTTTGAAGATGCTGGCTGTTACCTCAGCATCTGCGATGTCAGGGGGCCAGCACTCTGCTGGGATAGATATTTGGCATTTTTTTTTGGGGGGGGGGGTTGCACTGAACCTGTCAGGTTGGATGTTGGCAATGTGTGTGGGTTTGGTGTATTGTTTGTAATATTTGGTAATTCAGATCATATCTGTGAATTCCCAACAATGTTCCTACCATCAGTTAAGAAAGCCTTGTGTTTATCCTTAGTGTCCTGTACAATTTGTATCTTCATAGGTTCATAGGTTCATACTAGGCTATCTGCTCTAGGGCATTTATAAGCCTAGCCAGAGTGTGTGTGGCTTTCGCCACCCCTTGCTATGTGAATATTATGCCCATTTAGGGTTTACTTTACTGTGCCTCTGTCTAGACATGACACAGTGAAGACCCCCAGTGTAAATCTACGATCTCCCATCCACTTGGCAAGATTCCTGTTGAAGAGAGTCAGTGAGGGGCTCTGCCTAACATGGAGTAGGATTCTTTTCCAGAGTGTAGTGAGCCTCTGGGTTATGAATCTGTCCCTCCAGCACATCCTATTTATTTATGTGTTGAGGTTGACATCTCTCGCTCTTGCGGCTCTGATGGATTTGGATTTTCTGAGGTGGAGCATGTCCATCAATTCTGTATTGGACATGGCCTTGTACATCGGGCATACATCGCCTCTGAGTATGCAGTATGTGACTGCATACAGCTGGGGTGTCGTCAGCCAGGCAGCATATTACAAATGCTTGAGACCCTTTATCCTCTTGGTGAGATACTTTTGAGGTCTTTCTAACTGCTGCAGCTGTCAGGTAAGGTACATCCCAAATGGGGCATTGTACTCAATTATGGGCCTGATAAGAGAAGAGTATGGGGCACAATGACCTCTCTTGATGTAGATGTGAATCCTTTCATGATAAGTTGGCCAATATAGGGGGTCTTCCTAGCCACGTTGGCAATGTGAGTGTCACATGTGGGGTTACTGTCCACTTGTGTCCCTAGGTCCCTGATTACTTCTTCCATACGTAATGGATTACCACCTATGTGGTAATTTGTGAGTACCTTGATTGGTATTTGGAGAGACATTCATACTCTCCAGTGTCTTCAGGAAGGCTGAGTGGTGTTCCTGGGTTTGAGAGGCTGGTCTGTAGCATGCTACAAACTGTACAGCAGTTTTGCCTATGGTTAGTTGCACATGAATGGTCTCTGATGCTTCGTGCTTTGCTACCAACCTGGAGGTGTGGGTATCTTTGATGAATATTGATACTCCCCCTCCTTTTGTGGTTCGGTCCAAGTTTTGGGGCCAAAAAGCATGGTTTGAGGTATAACCTGGTAGAGCTGGGGTGCTCTGGGTGAGCTGGGTTTAAGTTTCAAAAGAAGTGATTTAATGTAGGAGGTGGAGATAGGTTGAAAGGAGAAGAGATTTTTATTAAGATGGTCAGGTGGGGCTGGTGGAGTAGTTGTCTTTGAGTTGGTGTGAGTGAGGTTCTGGACTGTTTCAATAAAGTGCTTGTTAAAGAGAGTAGCGGTTTCTTGTGGTGCTTTGTTTGGGTAAGGAGAGGGACTTGAAAGGCAACCGGGGGAGAGGATACTGTTGAGGGGAGCCCAGAATTTACGGGTGTTGGATTTGTTGTCTTGCTGAGCAGAGCTAAAGTAGGACTTTTGTCCTTATTAGTTAGTTTCTTGACTAGATTCCGCAATTCTCTATATTTTTGAAATAGGGAAGGTTCCTTTGTTTTATGCCAGAATTTCCAGGTGCTGTCTCTTTTATGCATTAGGGATCTAGTATTTTTAGAGAGCCAGGGAGCATAATTTGATTTGATTCTAGTTTTCCTGGAGGGAGCAAGGGAGTTAAGGGTGTGTAGGAAAATGTTGTTGAATTTGTTGACTGTGTCATTGAGTGGGAGAAGTCTAAGGATTGAACAGTCAAAGCTAGACAGAATGGAGTTGAATAGGGAGATATTAAAGTTAGATAGTTTATGACAATTTCTGTAGTGGTGGGCCTTGTGTGAGTGGGCAGATTGCCTAAGGATGTAAGTGGGGAGATGGTCACTTAGAGAGTCAGGTAATGTAGTGGGGTTTTGGTAGAGGAAAGTGGAGTTAGTTAGAATCCAGTCAATGGTTGAGCTGGAGGATAGACATCTAGAGAAGCAGGTGGGGGATGTTATTAATTGGTGGAAGTCATGGAGGTTGATACTGAATTGGGGTGAGTCAGTTGTAAGTCTGGACCAGTCAATATCAACATCCCCTAGAATTAGGGTTTCATAGTGTATATTATGGGTAAACCAGGATAGGATGTTTTCTAGGATAGGTATATTGTTTCCTGGGGGGATATAGATGGCAGCGATAACAAATTTCTTGTGTTGGTTAAGATGGCAGTTTAAGATGATAAGTTCAGCAGGGTGGAAGTCGGGGATAGGAATGGTGACAGGTGAGAGATTTAGGCCACCTTTATAGAGGATGGCTATTCCACCTCCCTTCGTTGGGCTTCTGTCTAGGTGATATATGTTATAGCCAGGTGGGAGTATTTCTTTATTACTGATATGAGGTTTGAGACATGTTTCAGATAAAGAAAGAATGTGTGGGGTGGTTTGCGCTATCCAGGAGTGAAGTTCCATAATTTTTTTGGTTAGCTTTGTATATTAATGGAGTAGATAGTTGTTTCGGTAAGGGTGTGTTTGTGCTATGATGATGGGTTAGGTTGTGAGTTGATGAGGGGGTACAGGGAGAATTTAGTGATGTGAGATTGAGGGGAGAGGGAGAGGGGCCTGGATTTGGGTGGATGTCAACAGAGCATAGTAGGTTAATAATGTTACATGTGAGTGAAGGTAACAGGAGATTGTAGAATTTAGTTTTGTATTTGGGGGAGTATGATGGGGTATAGAGTATAGTTAGTTTGTGGAGACAAGAGGGAGAGAAGTTAAAGAGAGATGGTGAGATGATGCAGCAGTTAGAATGTATATTTACATAGGAACAGGAGGTTGGGGAACAGGTAGGTGTGATAAGAGGTAATAGCAGAGAGGAATAGGAGAGTAGTAGTGGTAAAGAGAAGGAGTTGCACTGTTATTTTGATTTGTTATTGGTGTGTGAAGGTAAGTTATAGACTAAAGTGTAGCTAAGAAGGTAAGGTTATGGAGTTGGTCATGTAAGCTAGGGTAGGAGGGCGTGGTTTATGTAGAATTTGCTAGAGAGGAATGGGGTTTAATTAACAGGCAGGAAGTGGAATGTGAGTGTCTGGGCTGTGAGGAAGGGGAGGGATAGTCTAGTATAAATATAATTGATGTGGGGGTGGTTGGGAATGGGGGTAGGGTAGGGGAGTGAAGAGAGCCCAAGCACAGCAAGGGCGAACGGAGCAGGGCAGCACCCATGGAGAAGATCCCAAGAAACAATCAGAAAAGCAGGTAACTATGACAGATGAGAGAGCAGGAGAAGGAAAGGGGAAGAGTAGTTCAGTGAGAAAGGACTAGACTGAGTGGCTCTGTAAAGATTAGAAGGCAGTAGATGAGGAGTACAGAAAAAAACAGGAATGGGCAGGCAAGATAGAGGAGTGCAGTTTTCTGTAGCAAAGACTATAGAAATAGGATAAGCAATGAGCGGCAGTTGGAGAGGTTGCTGCAAGCAGGTAAGTTGGATGGTAAATAGCAGAGTGGGGGGCAGGTTAGCATGAAGAGAAACAGGGAAAGGCCTGTGGACGTTTCCAGATGTCAGCAACTGCAGGAGCATCAGTACAGGTAGCATAGTACAGCAATTAACAGTTTAGACTGGACATACTTAGAATACACTCTTGATGTACAGGAAGACACCACAGGGGAATCTTGACCTCAGGAGGTTCCAGGCAGGGTCAATCAGTGGGCTTGAAATCTGTAAGTAGTTTAGTTTACCTGTATAGTCAACAGCACACCGGGACTGCAGGCAAAAAGGAGGGGAGAGAGAGAGAGTTTAAAGATGACACGGGAGAAATGTGTATAAGGAATTAAAAGGTGCAAAGAATCATGGTAGAGGTTTGGATATCTCACAAGAAGGAGGGGGCAACCATAAAGGAAGAGCAAGGGGTGGAAACAGTAAAAGCTTCCAAGACAATAGAATAGGAATAAGAATCAGGAAATGCAGTACAATAAGTAAAGAACCAGACCAAGTAATAAATAGCCAGTAGGTCGATAGAAGGACAGTATTAGCATGGGTTTCAGTGAGCAAAATATCCAATGTGGGGTGTGGGTGCTGGGTATACTGTCTTTACACCATGTTACCCCCAGTACATGTCCCAAGATCCACTGTATGGGGACCACTGTCACCATCAACCATACAGGTAACTGATTACACTATCCAGCCTGATGCTGCATGTGCTGTGTGCAAATTATCTGTAACAGAAAGGACTCACTGACAAGGTAGGTAGCACTGATAAACCCAGGTCTCTCAGATGTGTCTATGACTGTTATGTGTTTGTCAGTGTATATATGACAGTATGTCACACTATGTATTGTTCATAAACAACCAGTACATCCCCATTACCATACTGTACAAAGCCTGGTGATGTTCCTCACTTAACAAGTAACCTGGGACATACCTCATCATAAAAGCTGTGTTGTGTGTGCAATTAAGGCCACACACATCAGTAGCAATAAGTACCTAGGTAGAGGTTCTAATCTCAGTGTTGACAAGTAAGAGTGTGTGTGTGTATGTGAAGGGATCTACTTCAGTTTGCAGAAAATACATGTCCCAGGAGGTCATCTGTCCAAGAACTGACTAGCAAATGTTAACATTTCAAGGGTATCATCTTGTGGAAATTCATTCCATCAAAACTAGTAGTAGATGTGTAAATGTCCTCTTCCCCACTGTATAGCTGTACAGCGATACTGGGGTTGGAATATATAGTTGATTGTGGATCTTGTGGACACAGCCACCGCCATTGGGGTTATTGTTGTGTGTATCCCACTGTTTAGTCATCTGTATTACTGCACAATTCATGTTAAAGGGTTAAGTAGTTGTCAATCACACTATCTGTGGTTCTACACCACCACGCACTCTCCATAGGGTAGGGCTGTGCCACCCACACCAGCAAACCTATGTTAACCAAATCAAGGATTGCACTATATTGGGGAAGGGGACATATACCCTGCCAGTACCATCATCAATGACATTAAACTAGCAGACTGATTATTTCTTGATGGGATGTTGTGCCAATTCTGTCTTGGTGGAATTACATAGGCTAAAATAGGTTACCTGCAAAAGTACATACATCCATGTGTACAGTATTCTCTGTGTATTGCATCAACACCAAAGCCTCTGAGTGTGTGTGTGTGTGTGTGTGTGTGTGTGTGTGTGTGTGTGTGTGTGTGTGTGTGTTATACACAAACATATGGTGTGTACCAGCCAGTACACTTACCATTGTCCACTGTAGAAGGGCTGCTGACATCAGCCACCATGCGCTCACTGGTATACACCTCTCAGACCTATCAGTCATGTGGCACATGCAGTAACTGTTATACAGACCTGTGACTTGTGTTCAGCTGTACCCAGGATATGGCACAGTCAAGGTGTCACCAAAGTGCCATACCCCTTGTAGGAAACAACAGTAAACCAACATCCTGCTGACACATAGACACCTACAACACAAACAGAATACATTATGGAGACCACAATCAGTCAGTGTTAATAGCAGCTATAATGCATACACATCCTGACATGTAAGCATTAAACTTTAGTGCTGAAAACATTTTACACAGCATTACATTGGTACACCTTAGTACATTCACCCTGTGCATCAGAATGATATTAGCTTGTCCCTGCATCAATGTTATGGATGACAGGGATGTGGCACAGGTATCATCATATGCACAGGATGTGTTGTGGGTTTGCTAGAGACCTAGGTTGATCCATTTGGTTGACATTGTGTGTGTGTGTGTGTGTGTGTGTGTGTGTGTGTGTGTGTGTGTGTGTGTGTGTGTGTGTGCGCGTGCGTGTGTGTGTATGTGCAAGTGTGCGTGTATGTGTGTGTGTTAGAGGGTTTCATTATTAATTGGGCTGTGCATATGTGGTGTGTGTAGGTATGGGGTTGCCCTAGCTGTGTTGGTTATGTGTGTGTATGCATGCACACAGTTCTGCCATGTGGCTGCCCTATACAGGGGTTTGTTGGACAGCTGCAGACTGTACCTGGCAGGGTGTGCAGTTCACCATCTCCTGACATAAACATGAGAACTGTGCCTGCCAGGGGTTTCATGTGCACTATCCGGTACAAGGACAAGATATGGTACTCTCCCCTGAAGATGACAAATGTCCATTGGATCCAGGTCCCGCTTGGGACCGGCCAGGGCCACGTGCATCTGGCCTGCTATGTTGTGGTGTGGACAGCCCCCCTCCTGCAGTGCTGGTGCTGGTATTGCCACTACAGGAGCGGCTCTGACTTGTTGCACGTCCACGTCGACCTCCACCTGTTGGTGTTGCTGACCTACGTCCATGTGGCTATTGCACTACTCCCACTATATACTCAAGCATACACATTGCATGGTCGAGGATTCCCACCATCTCACCCAACCGTCTATCCAGGACCTCTGGAAAATAATGGTGGGCACCTGCAAGATCACGGATTTTGTCAATAGCAGAATGAGTAGCCCTCTGGAGCCTCAGACCCTGTCTGGTATAACTTTCCATACATGCCTGTGCCTCCATGACAGCCTAAAACATGTGCCTGGTGACACCTGCTGTGGGCACTTCTGCCAGGGGCATGATGACGAGCAGCCCTCCTATGAGTACCCCTGTACATCTGCCTGTGTGGTACCTTGCTGATCATTCGGCTTTGGCTGCTGTGTCCAGACACATTTTCCATAGTCACCACACTGTCCTGTCCCATGCCACCACCCACCAACTTTCCCTCATCTATGGCCACTGAGGATGGAGTATGTATAGGCAATGTTACTGTGTGCGGGGATGGTGTGGATAACAGTGGGATGTCAACCAATGGCACAGCTTCAGCCCCTGACAACCCTGCCTGTGCCTCACTATATCTATCATCATTGTCAGTCTGTATGGACACTAACATCAGTTTGCCTGCAGGAGGGTCCCTGACCCACCTCGCCACCTGTGAGCGGAAAACAAGAAATGCACTTTAAGACCTGTACGTCATTGCTTAACTGTATACACACACACACACACACACACACACACACACACACACACACACACACACACACACACACACACACACACAAACACACACTTACTTACAGGTGAGGTTGCACAAAGATATTATACACAGACCTCTCATTACCCAGCTGTCAACATGCATGACATATGGCACTCAACAGCATGCACTTCAGCTATAGTCAATCCCTGCTATCAACATTATGCATCTCTGTGATGCATGAGTTATGTTAGTAGGTGATGCCCCTTCCCCTGGAATACACTGCATGCATGTACACAGTATTGCTGTGCACCTGTTCAGCACCCCGGCATGTACTGTGCACCATACCTCACCGGTGTACACTCCATTGCTGAATGTGTATATGTGTGTCCATTATGTTTGCTCTGCTGCTCATAGCCCGTATGTGTTTGTCCGACACATACTTGGGAAGATATGAGGACTGATGTCAATAGTGAATGCCTGATGTCTGATTTGCAGATCTCATCATCAGCAGTGCATGTATGAGCAATAAAATACAATTACTCTGATAAACCAGCAAAATATACCTAAATGGAAAGACAGGTGAGAAATATACCTAAATGGAAAGACAGGTGAGAACATTTGGTTTTTCACTTTAAGTACGTTGATTTCTACCTCATGCGCACTAGTGAGAGGATCATCGTGGGATGGACGAAGGTGAAGTAGAGATGCCTTTATTACCTTACTGTGGTTTATTGTATGTTTGAATTTAATGTTTTTATGCTTTTTGCTGTTATTGAAATTTATTTGTTTTATTAATGAGGTGATGGATGTAAATGATTATGAAGCAATTGCAAATGATATTAGGGAAGTGACGTTGTGTGAAATGCTATGATTGGTAAACAATGTTTTTAAATGTATTTAAATGAATGTTACACTCAGTTTTTTATGGTCTGAAGAAGCAATCGTGAAAGCGCTTACCTTTTGAGTGCACATTAAACTACGTTTTACTTTTATTCAGTGGTTTAGTTTTTAATCGTTTCGTAGTTGCTACATATATTTCTGAGCTTTATTTGGACTCGCATGGTTGTCTACGCTGAAGTTGTTTGTTACATTTTTGTATTCATTATTTTGTTCAGCGTAGCATTAACCAACGAGAGTGTGGTTACCGTTTTTTGCTGTGTATATATATATATATATATATATATATATATATATATATATATATATATATGCATCTAAATATATGGAGTGCATTCAAACATCAGGTCCACACTCTCTAAATCTCCTTCCTCCACAGCTGCACTGTACTGCCTTGCTACAAAACAGAAGAGTGTCACATGTGGTCACAGCCTAACATTAGGGGGGTATATATAGGGACAGATTGTGGGTAAGCCTATTACAAACCTATGAAGTTTGTGCATGATACATTTCATGTTAACATGACTGTCCTGAAGGTGGTGGGTTCTGAAACTCATGTGTCTATCATGACTTCATTATTTCCACCTTCAGTTATTTGTCAAACTAATATACATGTCTTGAGGTACAGAACACACACTATGATGGCTACATCTTGTCATTCAGTGCTGATCTGCACATTTTACAGATATGGCACACTGCCCACAGGGCCAGATGCTATGTTCATAGCAGTTGTTCAGCAGGACAGCATTATAGCAACAAGTCTTGATGGCACATGTAAATCTTTCCACATCATCTATCCCATTATTACAGACCAAGTACTACATTCAGTTACATGCATACATGTTTCACATACCTGTTTTTGTATTGTCCTTTCTTCTACGTACACTTTATGTGTCCCTTGTTGTATTTAATTTTGTTTTGGTTTGGTTTGTAGTATTATTCTCTCACTCTTTCTCTCTCCCCACTACAGGGATTGAGCTGGTTTGAATAGGCTGCAGCATGGATTTTGTAGGTGATGCTCATGATCAGGTGATGGCCTCTGCACCAATTGGTGTTCACCACTTGCTAATTGCATGCAGCCAGCTGTGTATTACTTCCAATTACTAAAGCCATGGCAATCTACTACTATAAATTACTACATCATGTGGGCATTGTCACTTTAGCTTTCCTGTATGGAAGACATCCTTCCTGTGTGTGGGCAGCAGTGTTACAGACAGCAGGTAGCAATATCTCTTACAACAGGACTTGCAGACACAGGCCAACTACATATTTGTATAAGGCTCCAGACCTATGGACAGTGTGAGTATTGCTGTTATATGCATTGAATACCGCTAGTTTTATGAGGTTTGTGTGTACATGCTAGTTTTGCATGAAATGCAGTCTGTCTGCATAGCTCTCAACTGTGGGCTTATCCATGTGATGGCAAGAGGATTGGCTGTTATGATTTGCCTGTTCACCACACAGGTCTTGTCTCTGATAGATCAGTGGCATTCTCTCTCTTGAGTGCTATCAGTACATGGCAACATCCATTTGTGTTTCTGACTTCATATTCCTGAGTAAGGGTATGTTGCAAGCAATCCTGTAACATCAGCAACTTTGACAGTGTATAACAGCAATATTGCAAATATGATCCTGTGTTCTAACCTTTGTCCTCCACCTATATACCAGACCTTGTCCAGATGTCATGTAGTAAGAAGTTATTAAGCAGTGGCCTATCATTATTTACTGCTGGCATTCCTGCTATCATTCCAGTGATGTTGTGGACTCCCCCACAAATTTTGGCGTAGGCTCCATATATATAAGGGCTACAGCTGGACAAAACGTTTGTGACCTTGTACAGTCCAGAGTTCAGTGTACATAAAACACTGTTATATGCCCTTGTAAGACATTTTATGAAGGAGGAGTATGAATTGGTTTTAACCTAGGCTGTTACAACATGTTAGGGATATCAGTTGTAAGACACATGAAGGTATATGGCTGCACATTTGCATGCATTTCACCATGGGAACAGTGTTGGGCTAGGGCTTACTGTCTTACAGACAGTTCTGTTTGTCAGTGTGATAGTGATGTTTTAAGTCAAGCATTGTTATGTAACAGATACATTTTCATTGTGACAACTTGAGTACAGAGTGTATTTGGAGGCTGCTGAACTACATCTGTCATTAATGTGATGATTGGTTCTTACCGTCAAGACAAGTGTTTTTTTTAACTGTTGTACTACTTGAACGCCTTAGCCTGGACAGCAACACATGTCATGTTTTCAGATTACTGTATCAAATGTTTTGTTTGAGAGTTGTATTACTTAGTTAACACCTAACAGCTATAAGAAATGGCATATGCAACTAAAATAAGAGACAGATAAAAATTTATATGTATGAAAACTTGTGTGTGGTCTAATGTCCTTTGACTTGTCTGTGGGTATATTATTCATGTACTAATTGTCTTTTGTATGAAATAATCAAACACTGGCCAGTATAAAAGGTTGCAACTGTAGGAATACTGGCTTTTTGATTTGCTGTGCACCCTCTAACTATACTGTTCTTATACATATCTATAAGTAGTAATATATTTATATGTGTATGTATGTGTATATATCTATAGATATGTGTATATCTCTCTCTCTCTCTATATATATATATATATATATATATATATATATATATATATATAGATAGATATATGTGTGTGTGTGTGTGTGTGTGTGTGTATCATTGGAATGTTTACTGCTTCCACATTGTACATTCGCTATGGTACACGGACTGTTCTGCATGATATGTTAGTGATATCATCCTGACATCATACAGCTGAGATGGCTTACTGTTAACTTGTTGTGGCTATGCTGTGCAGGGTCCTGGGTTTGAGACTTGCAAGTGATGGTTATTGTGTTGCTGGACAGAACAGGGGCTGTTGGAGACAGAGTGATTAAGGCATTTTAAAGTAGTTGTAAATGGGTTTGCATGGATTTAAGTGTGCTCAGCTTTGTTTACACCCGCTTATGGCTGCTTATAGCCACTTAAACCCACACTAATTTCAAATAAAGAAAAGAAAAAAAGGGAGCTAGGAAAGTGGTGAAATTGTGGCAAGCAGGGGACAAACAAGATGAGAAACAGGTAGGGATGTGCAGGATGGGTGTAGGAAAGGACCATAGCTCTGCATTTCTTTGGCAGCAACAGCTGTTTTCAATGTGGGCAATTTAGAATTTGGGGCCTCACACCCTACAGTGAGGTGTGTGGGCATCATACAATATGGATGATTGGTAGGGTTAGATTGTGTGATAGGTACATGTCTAAGGGTGAGATGCAGAGCTATGTATGGGATGTGATTTTTTTGTGGGACAGATGCCCTTTTTTGTTTTAAGGTGAGAGTGGGATGTTAAGGAAGGATTATAGGTAAGTGTGGTGAGGGAGGTTTGGTAGTAGAGCTTGCATTTGCAGACAGACAAGACAGACAAGACAGCAGACAGGGGTGGTGTATGACATATGGGGTGGTAAACACCTTGATGGGGAGTGTGGTTGGGAATCCAAGGCTCATGAGCCCCCCAGATAGTAGTAGTGGCACTGATGTCCCCACCTGATGGCAGTCACCACTACTCCTTCACAGCCCCGAAGGTGGCTGTGCTGGGGACTGGGCTGGAGGGGTCAGCTGCCCCTCTAGCTGCACCAGCCTGCCCTCCACCTGGTGCAGACAGTCATCCAGTTCTGTCTGGAGGACACTGCGCACCATTCCACAGACGTCGTCACAGGTGACAGTATCCTCACCGCTCCCACTTGGGGGGGGGTGAGCCCCATCCCCTGCAGTGGATCCAGCTGAGGGAGGTGCAGGACCAACATGTGAGGGAGGTCTGGGTTGGGTCCCAGATGTGCTGGCACCCGGTGCCTTGGCCAGTTGGTGTGGGAGAGGCGAATCCACTGGGATCTGCCTTCCCATATGTGCTATGGTATGGAAATTAGCAATGAATATTGGTTAGTCATGCACAACACATTGCGACATTAGTCAAAATAGCATGCATGGATATTCCTATTTACCCAAAGCAGTGCAATTATAACAGTGCCCTAGCAAACAGAACCCATGCATATATGGAATGATATTCAGGGTTGCAACAGCATGCCAGTTAGTGGTATGTCAGGCAGGCAATAACATGATTATTCAACAAGGAATATTAGTATGCACATAGTTTAAACTATGATAAACCAAATGGAACAACAGTGCCAACAATAGAGGTTTATTTAGGAACATACCCATGTTGGTTTCAGTGAGTTAGTTGGATCAGTTGATTGGTGGGGGAAGGGAAAAGTTTCAATTAACAACTGCTGTCAAGTATATTTGTCAGTACACTACTATTCACTAATCTACATTCTGCCCACACTTACACTCTACCTGGGCCATGGGGCTGCTACAGCACACCAACAGCTGTAGATATCAACAGAGCAATTGTACCCTTATTTTAGTTATACACATCAGACCTGTTTCTATACCAATTTCTTTACCTGTGGGCCCTGGGCAGATGAACTGTGTGCACATTACATTGCTGTTTCTACACATATTTCAGATTCACGTTATTAGTTGCAGGCCCTGGACTGTGTGTTGTGCCTTTCACATACATCTACTATGACATTCTCTGTGTGCAGGTTTCTTGGCAACTGGGGAAACTATCCATGACAGTGTGACACTTGAGGGGCTTGTCTGGACCAGACTGTAGATTGTGGATGTCTAGCTTGCATCTCTTTGTAGGACTGGGACTGATCAACATAGCAATTGTACACCTTTCATAGTTATACACATCAAACTAGTATTTCTATTCAGATTTCTTTATCTGTGTGCCATGTATGTGTTGCAATACATTACTATTTCTATTCAGATTGCAGTTTACAACTGTAGAACCAGACAGAGATGTTAGTGGCTGTCCCTGTATTTGAATTGTGGTGTGTGTGCAAAATTGAACGACAGACCTAGTCCTTATCAGACTGAGCTACTGGGGACCTGTTGTGTGTTGCTTGTGACATTTCTATCTAGTACATTTTTATGCATAGTACTTTTATCATGACATGTTGCATTGTTTGTTTTCCATTTTCAGTACAAATTATGTTTACACAACAGACATTGGTGTCACTGTTTGTGAAACATGCACATTAGCTGGATTGCACATTTGACTGTTTTACAACTAAATACTGCAATTTAGATTCTTGAGTACACAGTGTAGGTTTTAAGTCTGCACCTGTTAGCCCTATACATTTTCAGTACATTCCCAGCTACATAGAGCTGACATCGAAAGGTTAACACAGGACAATGCTGGCAGACAAACAAGTAAAACACATTCTGATGGAAATATGTACTGTTGCTTTTTTATCAGTTATTTGACATGCCCATTCTAAAGTTTGCAGACAAGCAGTGCTAAATCAGTTCTCCTCAGTTAATGCATTTCACATTTCTATTTTTCAGGTACATGTGAGATGACACACACCAGTGTTTGGGATCACCTTTATTAGTTTTGACATACATATCTGTGTACAACTCAGAAATCAACAATTACTATTCCTGCATGATCTGCACAGGTGAATGCTTTTCATTTCTAAGTGTTACAGTAGCCCTGACATGGAACTTTCTTGGCAGGTTTACTCAGACACACTCATACATATTCTAATATTCCTCTCCTGTATATTGTACCTTGTTGTCTACTGACATCTGTATTACACAGCTGGGAATACTCCATTGTAATGCTAGCAGCTTGACACATGCATTTATTCCTGACTTTTACAACACAATTATATATACAGACAGTACTACCATTACTATAATTTTGATTTCTTACTGCTAATATTAGGGGGTATTCTGTACTCACCATACTGCCGACACAGCAGGACCAGTCACTGGGTATGAGCCTCAACATTCTGGGACCTCTCTGCAGCAGCTGTATGGGGAGACATCACACATTAATCACACCTGCACAGTCACAAGTTGAACTTTTTCCATACTTAGATATACATAAGACTGCATACTTACAGATAGGTGGGACATCCTGCGCTCGGGCTTCTTGGATCCACTGGTCCAAGAGTGCACCCCTCCTCCACTTCAGCTCATTATGGTGGTGATGTACCTGCTCACCAGTCCGGGGTATGCCAGTGGCAGTGGTGAGATTGCATGCAAGCTGGTCCCAGGCCTCCACTTTGTACTACGAGCCCTGGTACTGGCCCTGCAGCAGCCTGCCATCATAATTTTTTACTAGTAGCCAAAACATGACCCTGGACTTCTGGATGCCCCAATGTTGCGCTTGGAAGTGAACACCTTCACCGACACCAGACATTTTGGTTCTGCTGTGAGCAATCCCAAATGGTTATAGCTGTATTCCCACCTGTTTGGTTTAAATAGGGCAGTTTCCCCACACTCTTTCTTGATTGGCTGGTTTTAATATGCTGAACTTTGCTTAGCTCTGTGCAAATCCACATAGCAATGCTTACACCAGGTAAGCCCAGCTGAAAGGCGGTAAGCAATGCTTACATTAGCAAAGCGTTGCTTAAATCTATTTTTTCCATTAAATTTATAAAGTACTTTTTACAGTTATATTTTACATATTCCCACCCTTGCTGTGCTATACATGAGCCATATGATTGACATCTATCATTCAATTTACTTAAAAGTTTTTAAATAAATTGGCAGAGGGGATTCGAATCGAGCATGTTCGACATGCTAAACCATGGCAGTACCACTATGCTACACCCACTTGATGATGCTTTCTATCACAGTAGCACTTGTCTATCATTTTCAGGATTTCAGCCAGACTAAGCATAGTGGTGTGCCGTGCAAAGAAGCTATGCATTGCTTAAATTTCAGAGTTATTTGATGATAAAAATACATTTTTTTGTATTTTTATTGCTTTCCTCTTGCCCTACTGCTTCCATGCATGTAGGGCAAGAGTGCATACATTTGGGGGTGTGCACTGGAAGGCTGCTGCCTTATAGGTGTTTGTGTTTTGTTTTTTGTATTTTTTTCAGTGTCCACAGATACTGAAATGTTAACTACTTACATTTCAGTGTCTGTGAACATTTCATGTTTGTGGATACTGGTTAAGTATATAATATTTGAGCCAGGCTCTAATATTATATACATTGACACTCATCTGTGTCACAAAGTGCCGTACGACACTTTCTGAGTGGAGGGGGTGTGCTAAATGTGCAGGCACTGCTGACACACACCCCTTGCACTCGTTCCTGGTTCGTGTCAGTTTACATTAAATAGCAGCATGCCTTCATGCATATGCAAGGTGCGCTGCTATTTTAAATGGACACGAACCACTCTGTGCAATAATAGTCTAATTCTTGCATTGAGTTTCATGAATCCTGGGGGGAGTGCGAACTGTAGAGAGATGGTAGTGTGAGAGGAAGCAGGGATAGTGTGAAAGGAACTGAGAGAGAAAAGATCTTTATATGATATAGAAACAAAAATAATTTTAGATAATATAAAACATTAAAGAAGTTGTTCAGAGATGGGCTAAGCAAAACCAAACTGAGTATTCATAGGTAAATATTAAGCATGCAGTCCAATTGACTATTAAGGATCCTAGCTGAAATTCCCAATTGTCCCAAATCACTGTCTGGTTATGTGACTTGTTAAAGATTACTCAGCATGCAAATGAAGGTTGAGGGAATCAAACCTTTACTATAGGAAGTAGCTCATCAACAACTCACGGCCCTAATCCTCTGCACTAACTGCTAGACTATTTAATGAGATATAATTCAACACTGGGATTTATTAGAAAGTTCTGGGAGGACAATAATACATTACATATTCCTTCAGTCATCAAGAAATTATTTCATTATGTGAGAAGAAACTGAGCATCAGTTGTACCGGAACTGTTGGGATATAAAAATTGATGTACTTAATTTAAATACAGGTAGTGTTCATGTAATGGTTATCATTTTATCAGTAGGTTTGGCATAGAACTCTTTAATAGTGAGTTCCCAGTTCTTTCTAGTAAAGGTTTATTCATGTTAATTTTCATTTTCCTTTTGGGCAGGAAGATGAATGCATATATGGATTGTGTAATGTGATTAACTTTTGATGTTCATTAGAACTCATAATTAGTTTCTTGAAAATGTTTTAAATCAACATATTTATGTGTTCCTAGTGAACCAGAATATCCATTAACAACTGGTAACTCTTTTGATAATGTCAAGCTGCAAAAAGCAAATAATGGACATGTAGTGCTGCCAGTGATGCTTGTTTGCCTAAGGGATAATAGATTCAGCAACAGAACTTTTTTCAGAGGGAGGAAAAAACTTTACTTAAACTGAAAATGCAAGTGTGATGATGTGAGGTAGTGTCCACTGTGCCAGGAAAAGTAGGGCTGTGCATGTATAACATATGCCAGCATAGGTAGCTGGAGTTTTGTAAAGAATTATGCCATTTGAATATCAGAATGATTTGTACAGATGCTTGTGTTAAAAATATTTTTATTTTTATTTTATTTTATTTTACATTTGTTTACCAGGAAAGTCCGACTGGACACAGGTCCATTTTCAGTGGAGGCCCGGGGAGAAAAGCTCCACAAATAACGCAACAAAATACAGTACAGTATGTGAGAGAGAGATAATAAATCATACATGTAGCATTTATAGCTTACAACAGTGACAATCATCGAGGTACACAAAGCTCCACAAATAACACAAAGCAATACAGTACAATACATGAGAGAGAGATAATAAATCATGCATCTAGCATTCATAGCTTATAACAGCGACAATCATTAAGGTGCAGAAAAAAATTAAGACAACATATGTTTGAATTAGAGCAAAGTAAATATCAATGAGTTAACAAGTTAACAAGCTTTCAGGAGAAAACTGCTTATACATAGCTGAAGCTGTGCAACAATCTTTTGGTATGGATTAACCTGGGGATTGACATGATCATAGCCAGTCATTTAGATAGTGGGTTTTCAGGAGTTTTTTGAAATGAGAAAGGGAGGTAGTAGATGTTATATGGCTTGGTAGTGCATTCCAGTTTTTGGCAATGGTGCTGGCAAAAAGGGATTTGCCAGCTTCATTTTTTTGCTTCATGACAGTTATTAGGTTCTGGTTACTAGATCTTAAGGCTTTAGAGGGAATATGGGGCTGTATTAGATGCTGAAGTTCTGGGGTTATGTCAGGAAAGTAGTAGAGTTTGTGTGCTATAGACAGTTGTTTGAGTAGGTGTATATGAGCAACTCAGGCCAGTTAAGCTGCTTAAGGGATAGACAGTGGTGGGACCTATATGAGGCTTCAGTTGCAAACCTGGCAATCTTGTTATAGCAAGATTCCATCCAAAATATTTTTGTAAAGTTGCTTGTGTTAAAAAAGTATCATCAGTGGGTCCTGCTGGAGAGAAAAGAAATATACATGTATGCCAAACTGTGTTGTAACTGATGAAATGTATATATTTTAAGAGTATACTGGAAGGGAAGCATACCTTTCAACTGTACAGATTTTTGCTACATAACTTTGGTCTATTTTTCATAAAATTGTGTTTTTTCTGGCAAATCATAGGTAAATCGTTGAGGGTTGAAGTCAGAAAATAGTGACGTACATTTCAGTTTCAGACTTAATGCGCTTCAGAAAATTTATGCTAATGCAAAACCTGCTATTATATCAACTTTCAAAGTTTGTAAAAGTAATATTTAAAGGTGCTCCTTATGTTGGTCCTTTGTCCCCCCATTATGTATGTTTTTTTCCAGATTTCTTGCTCTAAGTGGTTGAGAGATATGAAGGGAAGGGGTTAAGCTCAGCCCAGCTAACCTTAATAAAAATAGCCTGAAATGAAACAACTTAGTTTAGGCCATAAAGATTTTTTCTCACAGGTCTGAATGCTGCCAGAAAATAGCTTGTTAGTTTCTGCAGGAAAAGTGGAAGCGTTGGAATTGTTTTACAGTTTCCAGATGCTGTAATAAACCTTAGCTAAAGTTCTGAGTTTGTATTGCGAACCATCAGTGCCAGATCCTGGCTCAATTTCTAGTGAGGGGGTATTATGAGAACCAAACAGTCAGGTGACCAGATGTGATGTCAATCTGTAGCAAGCACTGAAATTGTATTTGAATACTAATGGGATATGTGATAAGTGTACTCTGTTTTTGGACCTGACGAGACACCCATCCATTTTATCTTGCCTTGCTTTAGTACATAACTAGGGAACAGTAATTCTTCAGTCAGTTAAAAAAAATATAGCCAGTTTAGCTAACTGTTGTTTTATTCTGTATCTGTCTGAGTCTTTCCATCTGTGTTGTTGTTTTATTTTTTTTTGTGATTCAAATTCTGGTGTTTATTGTAAATAGATATTCAGTATGTTCATGTTCTTTTTTTATTTATTATTAAATAAATCTAAACCCTTCATTGTGGCTGGCATTTTAGAATATATTTAACCGTTGACAGTACTTGCATTTATTAAGTGGCAATGTGGCTCCACCTTCCTGAAAGTCTTGCTGCTTGGTTAACACTACCATTTGTATAAGTATTAATTTTGCTAAGTGTAATTGGGTACTCTTGTAAGAGCCTTAAGGTAGCTGGCTTTGAGTGTTCTGGTGGCAGTAAATCTACCTTATAGTCTGGGTGGAGATGTCAACGGGTACGCTGTGCCAGCATTTTCCAGGTGTGTGTATGTGTGTGAAATTCCAGATCTCAATAGTATGTGTGTCAGCTGTTTTTAATAGGGACACTGAAAGCACTGATTTCACAGAGATGATGGTGGAGGACTTGGTTTGGAACACATCGCTAAGGACTCAGCTTCATAGTGGTCAGTGAGGAGTCTTATTTGGGACCTGAAGAGAAAGCCCAGCCCCAGGACTGAACTGTGCATTCCCTGTGTGCTCTTAAGAGAAATTGTACTTGGTACAGAGGGTTGCATCTGAAAATACTGTGTGTGTTTATTTTTCTCACAGTGACCGTTCCCCACCAGTATCATTGGTGAGGATTGAGGCTCCTTGATTACTGGCCAGCAGAGGGATGTCACAGCAAGTATTGTGTGTTGGCATATGTGTGTGTGTGTGTGTGTGTGTGTGTGTGTGTGTGTGTGTGTGTGTTAGTACATGTGTGTTTAGGGTGAAATTGGCCCAAACAAGGAGAAGTACACAATTCATTACACCAGACTATGAGAATGAGTCAGTTTCCTTATCTATGACTATGAACTGTGGCTAGGGTTGCCATATGTCCCTCTTTATGCAGAAGAATCCCTCTTTGGGCAGTTGTGTCCAGTGCAAAAACATCAAAAATGTCAACTCTCCTCAGATTTTAGGACAAAGTGTATTTCCTAAGGTTCCTCTAATTGTTGCCTAAAACAATTATTTTATTTATGAAGTTTCTTCATGTTATATGATGCAACAGAAACAACTCAAATTCTAACACAATACGTTTTTTGACAAAAAAAATTCAAGCCTTTTACCATTGATTGTTGATATGTTTTGCTCTGCAAAATTTCTCATTTTGATACAATATGTCCCAGTTTGAGCCTTTGGAAATGTTAGCAACCCTAACTATGGTGGAAGAAAAGGCCTTTGAAATGTAAAAAATAACATTAGTATTTCATTTACTAAACAAGGTAATATCTTGCAGTATTTTTATGAGCAGATGTAATTAAGAAACAATATGTAATGACTACACGAATGCTTCAGTTGCATTTGACTTCTCAGCCTACTCCTTACAGTCAGTCACACAGCATTACCCGAAATACTTGAACAGAATCAGGTTTACTTTGTCTCATGTAAAAATAATGTGTTAAAAAAACATAAAGCTTATAATAAAAAGTGCATATGCTTCAAAAGTACTGCCTTTTTTGATTTTGTTACAATCATAGTGCACCGGTGTACTAAGTTGCATCTTTGTGGGAACTACTGAAAGGAAAACAATTGCAGGAAAAACAAAGTAGTTTTAGCTTTGGAAGTGCTGCTTATGATACTCTGCATAACTTCTGGAAAAACAGCTTTCCAGGAAAGTTTCCAAAATAAAACAAAATTGTGTTGATTTTTTTTTATTTATGGAGCACTTCTCTTAGCTAAATGGAAATGAACCATTTTACAGGGATGACCTTTTGCTTACTGTGAAAAATCATTTAATAGAATGTCTTAACAATATATCTAAATAATCTCTTCCTTGTTCTACAACTTAGATTTCAAACTTTGTAGCTTATTTCGTACTGTTAATTCAGTGTACAGCTATGTGCCCTAGTTACTCTTTGAATGTATTGCCCTCAGAAAATATAAATGCCAAACTAACTTTCAATAATCCAGCTTTTTCCAATAACTGAATAAATGTGTTACTTCTATCTCAGAGAAAAACATTACTGTGAAAACTTAATTTGCAAATTCAGTACTTGAGTGGTTAAACTAGATCAACCTTTCTTGACATTGAACATAAACCAACCTACAGTAAATGTGGAGGTGGCCACCTGCAACTGTAGATAAATTGCATAAAATACATTTCTTCCCAGGCTCACCAGCTTATAACAACACACCTATTTTAATCTGAAGAAGGGAGAAATAAATAAATGCAAAATCTGTAGACCAAATAATATTTACAATTACTGTTAACTACAGGCTTTGGATACGAGAGCCATAATAACTCTGATATGTCAACAGAAAAGCGAAAAATAAACAAGTAATACAGCACTTGCCAAGTCATTTAAAGTAACCTGAAATTCAGTACTGCTGATTATTGTTGTTGGTAACATTTTGTATGTTTTCAGCACTTAAACTACAATTATAATCAGATATAAATTCTTTAGTTTTGCTGTTATTAATAGAATGTCACTGCTGCTGCAGCATTAAAAGTAGCTTGGGCTTACAAAGACAACTGAACGGCACAATGATGTTTAATTACACTGAAAATAAACATTGAAGCTTTGAAATTATTTTGCTGCCTAGGATGTGAAAGAAGATACTAAATTCTAAAAATGTCTGTGGATCCAAGCAGTGGTATCCTCAGTTCAAAAAAATGATAGCAATAAAAAGAACCAATAAAAACATGCCATAGCATGTAAACATAAATTCATTCATCAATAGATCATATTATTTTATTGAAACTTTATTAAATAACCCCTATACATGACACAAATGCTAAGCCTAAGTAAGAAGATAAAGAGCACAGCTCTTCACAACAAAGATACTATGTAAGTGGCTAGGAAAAAGACAATTAAGATGAAACATTTAATAGTTTAACTAAAGTAACAGTTCACAACTATGTATAATTGTGCCAATATGCTCATATCCAGACAATACAATGATGGAGATGTAGGAATAGTAGAAATGTTAGGGAATGGAAGGGTATAGGATAAGGGGAAGGGGCAGTCAGCATTTATGAAAAAGTTAAAATACAACAAATATCTGGGACTATGGGGAAAGGATACAACAGCTTGAGAAAATGATGGATCAGTCACTTGACCAGTTGATTATTTTTACTGACCATACAAAAGTAAAGGGTATGCCTTGTCTTTTCTGTATAATGAATAGACTTGTAATGCAAGGTTCAAGGGTGACTTTCATTTACAGACTATGAGGGATTGTATGTCACAGGTGATAGGTGAGCTCTTTACACCATTATAGCCCACTTGGCTCTGAGTACATTATCATTAAAAAGGGAGATTCATATCTGTGGACATGTAGGTAATGTCTTTTGCAGTTCTGTCAATGTCATTATTGAAACACATGTATATAATGCAAATAAATGGCTAGGCCCAAAATTTAGACTTAGAGTCAACAATCTGGAAAGAATAACATGTACAAGAATTTAACTGAGTATTATGATTTGTAGTCCATCAGCAATCATGAATGAACAGAATTCAAATGTCACTGTGTCATACATTTTCAGTACTTTGTACATAGAGTATTCAGAACTTAAATGATGATCTGGAAGGTCATTATAAATATTGGCAGTTTAATTTCTTCAAGTGCTTTGGAGTTCTAGTTGGTTAAGTGTGTAAGAGCACTGGAGTGAGTGCTTAAAGCTTTAACTTTAAGAACCAGATTTACAGTCAGTGCATGTAACATACTGGTGTGATATAATACATAATGTCCTTTTCATTGAGAGCTATCCAATCCTTTCAAAGAGAGTGCATAAGGCACTTCAAAGTTGTAAGCATTTCCAAAAAGTCAATTTTCTAAAGATAATCCTATATGAAAAAAGATCACCTAACACTTGAAAGCCAACTGCAACCAGAAACAGGTCAGCTATAATAAATGCCTTTTGTCTTTCCATCCAGTCAAAGAAACTTTTGCCCTGCCCATCCGGTTGGGGCAATTCCAAAGAGGCATTGATGGACCGCACAAACTGATAAGAACAGTGGCTTTTCTTAATACTGTTAAGGCTCTGTTTGAGAGTGCAATATATTCATCTGCTCAGGATTTTTTTTAAATGCAGGGAGGTGTTGGAAGAATTGAACTCTATTTATGGTATTCACCACCGTGGCAGTATCCCTATGGTTCTTAAGAAAAATAATTTTACTATTAACAATTACACTGACTACAACATCACTGATGAGCACTGTTCCATTTTTGAGAAAGGATTCACCTTTATTCCTACTTTTAAACAAAACTTGGTAGACACCATGATGGAATTTAAATTATTCATTAGATAAATTAATTTTGCGATCCTGTACAAGGACAAGGAGGTGGAATGGTGAGAACAGAATGGATATTATAATTATATAACTTTAAGAAAAAGCAGTGTCGATTTCCCATCCCACAGTTGAAGCATTTCCCAAAATATGTGAGTATAACATTTATCTGTTTTGTATTTTGGGGCAAAAGGAATATAGTGCCTTTAATCTTACTAAAGAAGAACATGACGCTTTAGAGAACTTGAAAAAGAGCCCCCAACTTAGAATAATGAAAGGATAGTTGTTTTCAGGAGAGAAGGATACTCTAAAGAAATGTTAAAGATTTTGGAAAATATTGACTCATATACCAGAGCCTCTATGAATGAAGTGCATGGTTCCTACCAATATATAGATCTATTTTTGGAGGACGAATTGCTGCAGGGTGGGATGGATGTTAAGAGTTACAAGTTTTTGCAGAACAATCAACCCAGAACTCCATCTTTCCTTGGGAACCCTAAGATTCACAAGGACCAGCAGCACCCTCCGTTTAGACTCATTGCCTCTGCAGAAGGGACTAAAACACATTCCCTTGCCCTTTATATGGACAGGTCGTTGAAACCTTTTAAAAAAATGGACAACCACATTATCAGGGACTCTTGGGATATTTTGGGTAAGATCACACATTCCCTTTGGAAGAAGGATGTCATCTTTCTGATGACAGATGTGAAAGATCTTTTCTCCAGTATCCTTCAAGAGGATGGATTGGAACTGTTTAGTGAAGCAGTCCTGAGGCCTGGTTTAGTTAATGGTGAACAGTTCATGCTTATTATGGAATGTATGGAGATTGTGCTCAACATCGACTATATTTTGCTTGAGGGTAACATCTTCAAACAAACCAAGATAGTTGTGATGGAGGCTACTTCTGCCCTCATTTTTGCCGATGTGGTGATGCTTAGTTGGGAGAGACACTTCATCTCTGGTTTCCCTTTTGAGGAGAAGTTTTCATTATATCTTAGATATTTGGATGACATCTTTGTCCTATGGGTGGGAGACATAGATGAAATTCCCAGGTTCATAGAATATTTGAATAATACTACCCCTTTCTTGAAATTCACTTACCAAATGGATGAAAAAGCATCAATTATTTGGGCATCAGCTTAGGGTAGAAAGAAAATGGGGTTTCCTCTACTATTTATTGAAAACCCTCTTTCTCAAATAGTTATCTACATTTTAGTAGCATGCACCCTTTGTCCCAGAAAAAATCTTGTTAAGGGACAGTTTATTAGATTGGTGAGTATCGTGTCTGATAATATAACTTTTGAAACTGAAAAAAGAACATTGGAGGATACGTTCTTTGAGAGGGGATACCCTGAGCTTTTTGTGAGAACCATTAGCACAGAGGTTGCCCAGAACAGAGGGAAGAAATATCTACCCTCTTGGGAACAGGTTTAAATAAGGGAGCTATTTTGTTATCTGATAACAATAATATTCAAAATGGGGAAGGAGTAGATGCTTGTCCACAGTTAGAAAATGAGGCATTTGTAAGGGCTAGAGACTTCCCTAGAGCTATGGTACTTGAATACGGTGTTGGTTCCAATAACATTAGGGACATCATAAGTAAAAATTGGGAATATTGGTAGAAAACGGACAAATCAGAGATATAGTGGGTAATAGACCCACTTTTATATACAAAAAAGGTAAACATATCAAGAATATTTTAGAATCTAATGGTGACAGCAAGGAGAAGAAAGAAAAAATTAGTAAAGGTACCCAAAATGTGGAATGTGTAGTCAGTATAAATATATATTGGGCCATCCACTACTGTAGCTGCAAAATGCAGTAATGTTTATCATTCACTCACAGGAAGGGAATTATCTATTTAATGGGTGGTGTATTTGACTGTGTGCATGTCCTGGCCTGCATTTTATGTAGGAAAAGAGAAAGATAGCTAAATAAAAGGACATATGAACACCAATATGAGATATCTAATAAAATTCCAAACAATGCTTTGTATCGACATTCTGCCTATTAGTGCTTTTAAGCAATTTTTGTTTACTATATTGGAAAATGTTCTTGTTGATCCTAGAGGGGGTGGGTGGAAACATAAACTGGAATTAAAAGAGCTGAGCTGGCAAATTAAACTTGATGTAACCGATTTCCCTGGAATTAATGACTGCCTATTCCTGATGTCATTATTAAAATTCAGGGCAGAGAAATAGTAGTCAGCCTAAACACAGAAAAATTATTATTGTTTATGCTGGAAGTTCCACTATTGTTGGACATTAATATACATATGTAAATATATATCATGCAGAACCTAAATAAGTTATGTTTTTTATTGTGTTTTATACTGTGGTTTTATAAAGTTTTTCTGGGTATATTTGCTTAGTCTTTATTACAACTTCTCATATGTATACATTTTTTTATATTTTATTTAGTCTTTTTTATGTCAGAGAAAAATATTTTAATGTTGTGTTTTTTGCACTTCACTTTAGGTGTTTTCATTTTGTCACAATTAACCTTGATTAAGACTATCAGCTGATTAGTGCACACACACACGCACACACACACACACACACACACACACATATATATATATATATATATGTATATATACACATATATATATATATATATATAGGAACTGATTCAGTGGGTCTATTGTATTCTGATGAAGTCTTACTGACAAAAAGCTGATTTGTATTCACTTAAAGCTTAAATAAATGTTTCATCCTCTGTTTCACCTGTGAATATTTTTTGGTTATTAGTTCTGCTCTTTCCTGCTTCCTTGTTTAATTTGTGGGTTTGAATTGTTCATTTTACCAAAGAATAGCTAAGTGGTGTTTGTCCTAGTCTAGCCCTTTAGGTTTGAGTTGCATCAGGACAGACACGAATTTGCTGAAGGATAATGGCTTATGCATATACCCTTACACTGTAAAATCCAAATCCACATAGTGTCTACGCAATAGTTAGAATACTGCTGCTCACTTTTCTGCACCCTTTTTACCATGTGAGCTGATTTACCTGTGTCATTATATTAGGTTCATAGGTTCATAGGTAGGTACTAAGAGTAAACCGGCTAAACAAAAAAGGAGGTGGTGTAGCTATAATATTTAAACAGCATATAAACATCCAGATTTTAAAATCATCAGCTCCACTAATAGGCAACGAAGAAATAATATATACCAACCTCAAAATTAACCAAAACAAAACCATCAACATAATTGGATGCTACTTCCCACCTGGCCAAAACATCCCTCCACTAGAAAACCTCCACAGCTGGTCTACCCACCATCTCCCCCAAGAAACTATCATCTTAGGTGATTTCAATATTGACTGGCAGTCCTGTTCTGGCAACAATACAACCCATCATGTACACCTTCATGGCTTCACCCAACCAGTCCAGTCACCAACCAGGATAAATAAAAACTCCAGAAAGCACACTACCCTGGACTGGATGCTAGTCAGTAAGAGCCCCCAGTCATATATAACAGGCAACTTATCAGATAGCCTCAGTGATCACTCCCCAACATTCCTACTCAAAAAATACCTATACCAAGCTAAACCTGTCATCTACCATCAAATAAAACTAAACTTTAACCCACTCACATTCATCTCATCCCTCAAAGAATGTAACTGGCATCCTCTAAAGTACCTCAGTCTAGATGACGCAGTTGAATTTTTTAATACTACCTTCCTGAACATCCTTAATTACTATGCCCACATAAGAATTTCCAGAACCAAAGCACAACCCTCCCCATGGCTACAGAAAACTACTAAGTCAGAAATGAAAAACAGGGATAAAGCCTGGGAGCACTGGCGCAAAACCAAAACCCCCTCAGCTAGACAGAAATTCCTAGAAGGACGCAACAGAGTCAAAAAGCTAATAAAACATGACAAATTCCAATACTACCAGTCTGCCCTAGACTCCTCACAACACAGCCCCAAATATTTCTGGACCTCCATAAACTCCATCCTCCACCCAGGTAAAGTCAGTACCCCTCCTCCTAACATCCCCCACTCCTCAGAAAATATTGTTACCTCATTCAACACACACTTCACCCAAACCATTCTATCACTAGCTAAACAACACAACTCCCCTCCCCTCCAACCCACACCTTCAACTAGTAATCTCCCCACTGCCTTCTCTTTTTCTCCTGTACCTACCTCCAACATAAAAAAACTCTTAACTAAACTTAAACCCACCAAATTATCAGCAGACAACCTCCCAAGTGAATACCTACAAATTGCAGCTCATGCTCTGGCCTACCCAGTGTCCATCTTGATTAACCGATCTCTGTCAGAAAGTTACGTTCCCACACTGTGGAAACTATCACCTATAATTCCCCTCCACAAAGGCGGACCCTCCACAGAACTAACCAATTACTACCCCATAGCTATTCTCTCTCCACTCTCCAAAATACTAGAGAGATGCATACACTCTCTGGTCTCAGACTAACTACTTGCTAACAACCTCCTTTCCAGTACTCAGCATGGTTTCCGACCAAACCATAGCACCACCACTGCCTTACTCTCCTTTACTAACACTATCCTTCAGCATAAAAACAATGGCTATCTCTCCTCTGCTACTTTCCTAGACCTATATAAAGCATTTTACATGGTCCCACACAAACAACTTATCTCTGTCCTCAATAACTTATCCTTCTCACAATCAGTCACCAACTGGTTTTAGAGTTACCTGTCTGACCGCCAACAATCCGTTGTATGGCAGAATGACATATCTCCCCAACTACCTGTCTCCACAAGGATCCATCCTTGGACCCCTACTTTTCTCTGTTTACACCAATAATCTAGCCTCTGCCACCAAACATGGCACACTCATACAATACGCAGATGACTCGACCATCATCTGCTCAGCCCAATCCCTACCCAAACTGCAAAAAGTCACACAGGAAGCCTTTTCCTCTGTTGAAACATGGTTATCCGATGCCCAATTAATACTCAACCCAAACAAAACTAAACTACTCATCTTCCAACCCACCAAACATACTCAAAACTCTCACTTTAACATCACAGCAAAAGACAACACCACTATATACCCAACTGAACACACCAAATTGCTAGGAGTGGAAATAGACAATAAACTAAAATTTGACATTCACATATCCATGACCATAAAAAAAGTCCAAAAAAACTAGGAGCGTTATACAGAAATAAGCAATTTCTCACCAAAGCAGTAAAGATTTCAATAGCAAATTCCGACCTTATCTCCACCCTACTTTATGCCTCTCCAAAATATACCAACCTAAGGCAATGTGATCTAAACAAGCTAGAGACTGCTACAACAAAAAATGCCAAAACCCACAGGCTTCCTACCATAGTCACCACTGTCTCTCATTTGCTGAACTGGGCTGGCTTGAACTCCCTCACCTCCTTCAGTGGTATCAACTCTCACTTGCCCACAAACTAGTAAACCATCCACTAAATGTCCCATCCCTCCAGAATCTACTCCAACCCTATCGCGCCACCAGACCATTAAGATCCAGCAACAAAAATCACTTGCAGATCACTAAAGCCAATAACTGCTGGTGAAGCACTATTCTCTTGTGCCATAGCCAAATTTTGGAACTCACTCCCACCCACAATTACCTCCGTACCATCATGCACCCACTTCAAAACTTTACTAAAAGTGCACCTAAAAACATGCTGGCTGTGCCCTTGCAACTCCCACTCTAATATCATCCACCCCATC
Organism: Protopterus annectens; assembly: GCF_019279795.1. NCBI lineage: Eukaryota > Metazoa > Chordata > Ceratodontiformes > Protopteridae > Protopterus > Protopterus annectens. The sequence goes on along the minus strand of NC_056741.1, from coordinate 972,463,418 downwards.
CAACCACTACCTTTCTCTTCACTCCACTAACTACCTTGATTATAGCAAGCTCAGATGCTCATAAGCCTAGTACTTATTATACAGCAGGAACTTCTCATTGTAACAGTTGTTAATGTCTGTTATGTACTTCACAGATAAAGATTCTAGTTGTCTACTGATGTACTATGTTCTTCATCTGTAAATATGTTGTAAGTAATTGCTATGTTAAATTGTTAATCACTATGAAATCCAATGTAACTACTGTCTGTTTATTTTACTGTGGAGCTTTTCTCCCCGGGCCTCCGCTGAAAATGGACCTACGTCCAGTCGGACACTCCTGGTCAACAAATTTAAATATTAAATACATAAATACATAAATAAATACTAGGTTATCAGCCCTGGGGCCTATACAAGCCCAGCCAAAAAGGTACCCTGGCTTTTTCCACCCAAGAAAATTATTTTCCTGTGCCACTGTCGAGCAGAGCCACAGAGGTGATCCCCGGGGTGAATTTCCTATTTCTCATCCAATCATCAAGATTTTTCTTGAAGAGTGCTAATGAGGAGCTTTGTTTGATATAGATAGGTAGTTTATTCCAGAGTATGGGAAGTCTCTGGGACAGGAATCTATCCCTCCGGCATGTTCTGTTTATTGTGGTGACAAGGTTTAGGTCCCTAGAGCGTGTAGCTTGGAGGGATTGGGATTTCTTTAAGTGGAGCATGTCCAACAGCTCTGGGTTTAACAAAGCTTTGTATGTTAGGCAGAGATAACCTCTGAGTAGGCGATATGCGACGGAGTAAAGCTAGCTGGAGTTTTTGAGATGGTCTGTGGGGCATCTGTTTCAGGCCGGTAATCCTCTTTGTGAGGTATTTCTGCGGCCTTTCCAGTTGTTGTAGATGTCTTGTGAGGTACATACCAAAAGGGGCATTGTACTCTATAATGGGTCTAATGAGTGATGAGTAGAGGGAACAATGACCTATTTTTTGTCTGGATGAGAAACCTTTTGTGATGAGGTGTGCCATGTAGAAGGATTTCCTGACTACTGTGGCGATGTGATTATCAAAGGAGAGACTACTGTCCCCCTGTGTCCCAAGGTCTCTTATCACACTTTCAGTGTTAAGTATACTACTGCCTATGTTGTAGTTCATGGGTACAGAGTTTTTACCAAAGGGGATGACAATGCACTTTTTGACATTGAGTTTGAGGTCATGGCTTTGACACCAGGCATCTGTCTCAGTGAGGCCCTTTTGTAGGATGTCCACATCGTTAGGAGTTTTGATTATGGCTCCTAGTTTGCAGTCATCATTAGCCAAAGACCTTCTGTGTTAGCCTGTACTTCAGAGAAGTAGATACCAAACAGGAGAGGACCCAGGACTGAACCCTGTTGTACTCCACTTGTCACTGGTCTGAAGTCGGATTTGGAGTCTGCTACTTTCACATTGTGGGTTCTGTCAGTGAGCCAGTTGGCAACCCATCTTGTGACATAGGGATTTATACCTAGTTTAGTGAGTTTATCTATAATTCCAGAGTGGGGGATGGTGTTGAAAGCCTTGGCAAGATCTAGATAGGCTGTGTGAACCACCTTACCCTTGTCTACGGCTTTGGTGACTGCTTCAAAGAATTCTATCAGGTTTAGGAGACATGATCTGCATTTTACAAACCCGAACTGGGTGGGATCCAGAGTTTGGAGATTACCAATGTCTTTGTTTATAAGTTCCATGATGATACGTTCCATGACCTTGCAGACCAGGCTTGTCAGGCTAATGGGGTGGTAGTTCCCGGGGTCCATGGTAGCTCCCCCCCTTGTGGAGTGGGATAACCGTTGCTGTGCACCATTCAGCAGGCACAAAGCCTGAGGTGAGGCTATGATTGAACATGGTACTTAGGTGGGGTGCCAGTTCGTTCTGTAGTTCATGTAGAACGCAGCCTGGGATGTTGTCTGGTCCCATGGATGCTGTGTTCTTGGCTTTGGAGAGTGTTATTTTTACCTGTGCAGCCATGATTACAGGAACTTTGCATTCTTCCGGTATAGAGATGGACTCTTTAGGGGGTGAGAGGGGGGTAAAGTTAGCACTGAACCTATCTGCCAGGATGTTGGCAATATCAGTTGGGTCTGTATATTTAGTGCCATTGTGCTGTAACTCAGAGCAGATCTGAGTGTTGCCATTGAGATTATTGACATAGATATATAATGCTTTGTGGTTGTCTTTAGAATCAGTGGCAATTTTGTTTTTGTAACTAGCTTTGGAGGATTTTATCAGGGATCGCAGCTCCTTACTGAGGCTGACCAGGGGGCTTTTACTCTCTTTAGCAAGAGTTTCTTCCTTCTGTTGTACAGTTTGTTTATGGCAGAGGATCATCAGATTGGCTTCCTTTTTTTGGAGGATAGTGTCTTGGTTCTGTTTGGGATAGCACGATCCATGCACTCATGTAAGTAATTATAAAGTGCAATTGTGTAGGATTCAGTAGTCATAACTGTATTGTCCATCTGCATGGGTGTCATGATGTTCACCATTTCTGTCTTAAGAAGCATGAAGTTGGCTTTGGGAAATTTTTTACCTTGGTTTCCTTAATGGGTGGGTGGAGGCAGGATGTGGATATCTAGGTAATTAGCTTATAGTCGGATCGGACCAATGAGACGTTGACTTCAGGTGTGGAACACCGGTCACTCATATTGGTAATGACTAGATCTAGGATATTGTTGCCCCTGGTGGGGATGTGGATAAGTTGATCCAGGGCATTGGAGTTTATGAATTCCAGAAAGCGTTGAGCAAAGGAGTTGGTACATGAGTAGTTTTCCCAGTTAATGGTGGGATAGTTGAAATCGCCCATTATTAGGGTGTTTGGTTGAACCCTAATATTTTCCAGTACATCAAGAAAAGAGGAGTGGGAATCCTGGGGCATGGTGGGTGATCTGTGGCAAGCTACAATTTGGATTGCAGTTTTGCCCAGAGTTAGTTGCACTTGGATAACCTAGGCTGCATTATGCTGAGCAACTAGCCTGGAGGTGTGGATATCCTTAATGAATATGGACACACCTCCGCCTTTGGTGTTCCGGTCCAGGTTACATGGCCGAAAAGTGTGGTATGAGTTATAGCCTGGTAGTGCAGGGGTGCTCTCTGGAGCCTTGAAAGAGGTCTTAGTCACTGCACAGATTTCGATGTTCTCCATTTTAAGGAGTGCCTCGAGTGAGTGCATTTTGAGATTTAGACTTCTAGCATTGAGTAGCATCACCCTCAGTTTTTGCTTGCCTGTTCCTGTTACAGTGGTGAATTTGTCATTTGAACCTTGCCTTAAAAAGGCACTATAGGGGCAGCAAGAACCTTAGCCAGTATCCAGAATCCCAGGGGTGACAGGTGCAGGCCAACTCTGGCAAAGCATCATGGTCTGTCAACCATGTCATCCCAGGCAGACAGATACTGGATCCCTTTAGAATGGCACCAGAAGTTTTGCCAATTGTTGAAGTCAATCATTTTGTCCTTGTACTGCGGCATCATTCTGGGTGATGGCAGAATGCTACTCAGGGCGAGGGTCGTACCTGCCTGGGCTGCAAGATTGGAGAGCTCTTCCATGTCTCTTTTCATGTAGTCCAGGGAGGTACGTCTCAGGTTATTCACACGAACATGGACAATGACAGAGTCATATTTGTACTTGTTGTGGAGTGACCTGAGTGCGTGGGTTATGTGGCGGATCCTGGCACCCGACAGGCAGCTGACAGTAACCTTCTCCTTGTTTAGCCTGGTGAGTGGGACATCAGTGTGCCTGACTATAGAGTCGCCTATGACTAGTGTGTTGGGTACATTGTTTTGCCTTATTGGCTATGGTTGAGTGGCACACTGAGCCTGTGGACTATGTGTCATTTGGATTGTGTTGGGGGGTGGAGGTTGCTTGCATTTCTGCTTTGGAGGTCTCTGTTGCTTGAGCAGGTTATTATTGAGAGCCTCTGTGAATGTTTTTGTTTTTTCTATGTGTGGATTTTGGTGGTGTAGATTTAGTGAGACTATGTGATGAGTGTGGTGTGGTGCAAGTGTTTACCTTCTCCTCTTGACTGTCAAGTTCAGTCTTGATTGGAGAGAGCTTTACATCCAGTTTGGCTAGATATTCTTAATACAAATATATGAATTTAGTGGGGGAAGCTTTCAAGCTATGCCACAACATAATATCTTTAAGGCATTGATTTTACCTGTGCTGAAAATGAACAGATGCAATCAGCTATGCACCTGAATTAGTAAGAACATTAGTAAGAACTTTCATAAAGACCTCGATTCAGATCTAACACTTTCCCGGGGAATTAATGCTTATTGATGCTCAAACATCTGGTGGAACTCTTGTCCAACAGAAGGGAGGGCCATCTGTTTAAGATTACTTGCTCTAACATTGTCTGGGAGTAATTTAATTTTAGAAGTATTGTCTTTTAAGCTAGAAAAAAAAATAACCCATCTGTAGTATTTTAACAAGGCAGAGCTGGCATTGCAAGGATCAGTTGTTAATAGTAAACACTTGTATGCAAACAATGATATTCAGAAGTCCTGTCCCAGATTTGACCATGCAGTTAAGTTTTCCACATATTTAATTTTTTTTTAAACTAGGGGCTTAAAACTAGTATGTAAAAGCCAGGGAACATCACCCATTTTTGATTTGCACCATTTCACAATGAAGAGGGATGTGAAATGTTAAACCTTTATGTATACCTTCTCCATGATCTCTATAATGTGTTTGAATGGCATGTATGATCTGACAAGGGAATGTGAAGGCTTTTATATCTACCAAAATAATCCAAATGTATTGATTCATAAGCCTTCTCAAAATCTACAAGGTTGTCCACAATGGGTTGTATGCCAGTTTTTGAACCTTGTGTAGTTATTAAAGTTTGAGGTGATCCTAACTGGAGTGACATTTAAAATTCATATCAGGGGAGATCTCACACATGTAGCCAAAAGAGTTGCCTGACAAAGGATAAAATCTATTTTTATATTTTAGCATCAGCATTTTTTAGAAAGACAAGACAGTAACTGGCATTGTTAGATGTGTCCTTCCACTGTTTGGGATTGGTGATGTTCTAGTGATTTAGTGAAATCTTCTATCTTCTTCCTGACAGAAACTTTTAGTTAGTGCAGAAGTTGCCTTGAGTTAAACAGTTCATTTTTCATCATTATTATTTGCTGGCCTAACAAATGAAAGAGGTCTTCTCTAACCCTTTCAGTCATGACCCTTGCAGCATGAACAAGAGTTAATACAACATACATGTTTGAAATTTCACTGTAGGCAATTCTCCAGCATGTTTTTTAAGTAAGGAAGTAGAAGAGAACCCAGAGAAAACCTATAAAGAGAGGGTGTGTACATGCAAAACTCCACAACAACAGTGTGTGTAGGTTAAGACTGAATTTGAACCATGGACCGAGGAACTGTGATGGCATGATCATACCAATAACTTCATTACTTTGCAAAATTCATAATTAATGTCAAGTGGCCCAGGAGCTTCAGTAAGATCTTTGGCAGTCTCAGATTCAAACATGATAACAGCTAATTGCTTTACACAGGACTCATGTACCACAAACAATTGCCAAAATCAGGAGCAATAACCATTTGATGAAGGTATCACACATAACTGTGAATTAAAATCTCTAAAACTGGCACTGATTTCCATGAGCTTTGTTAGAACTGAATTATCTCCTGTCAATTAAGGAGAATGTTATTATCTCTCATCCATTATTTTAGTTGTGGTTATATCTGCAATATGTTGTTTGAGCTTATATAATAAAAGCGTTCCAAGGCTACTGCCCAAAGCTTATGTCTGTAAATATGCCCATTCTAAGTAATGGTATTAGATATGGTTCTATAGCATGCTAATTTAAATTGTCATTGTTTTATAGTATGCAAGTATTCTTAGTTTAGTTTAATTCTGGCACATTCTTGAAGACTTTCAGCAACTTTTGTTTCTATTTCTTTAACTTGTGTAACAACCACATAGATTTAGTGTATATACAGCAGTCCTTTAGGTCCAATTTGAAACTCTCCTTCCAGTTCAAGGATGGTTTGTTATCTTTTAACCTTTAGAGAAAGTGATTCACTCCATTTTATGCATTGACAACAATGAATCTAGTTCATAGGTTCATAGGGTCATAGGATGTTACTAGGCTAGCGACCCTAAAGCCCTTACAAGCATAGCCATGTTAATCCTGAGTTACCTAAATTGCCCTTGGTTAGTTGGATGTAATTTGTAGAGTGAGTCTATGATCAACACCAACTACCTCTGTCCTTGAGGGATATGGGTGCCACTCTTAGGGTGACTTTGTGGTCTGTCATCCATTTATCTAGGTTACACTTGAATAGGGTTTGTGAGGAGCTCTGCTTCACGTGAACTGGAAGTTTATTCTGCAGCATCAGCAATTTCTGGGAGATATATCTGTCTCTCCAGCATGTTATGTTAATGTCACAGGCTAGGTTGAGATACCTGGAGTGAGTGACTCTTGTCCCATTTGATTTGCAGATGTGCAGCATTTCCATTAGGGCAGGGTCAGAGACTGCCATGCAGGCCAGGCACAGTTCGTCTCTCAGCAGCCTGTATGATACAGAGTACAGTGACAGAGCTTTCAGTCTATCCATATAAGTCATAGTTTGGTGGCCATGTATTTTCTTGGTGAGAAACCCCTGTAGTCTCACCAGCTGCTGCAGATGTCTGGTGAGGTTTATGAAGAAGGGAGCATTGTGTTCTGATGAGGATGAGTACAGTGGAGTTATAACATCCTTAGACCTGAATGTGATGCTCTCACTTATGAGATGAGTAACACAGAAGGCTTTTCTTACCACTGTGGAAACTTGGTGGTCAAAGTTCATATTATCTGCCTGCATTCCCAGATCTCAAATCACTGGGTTTGAATTTAGAAGGGCACTGCCAATATTGTACTTAGCAGGGAATGTTGCTTTGCCAAAGGGAATAATAATGCACTTTTTGTGTTTAGCTTTAGACTGTGGCTTTGGCACCAGTCATTTTTCTGTATTACCACCTCCTGTAATATGTTAACATCATTGGTGGATTCAATGATTGCACCCAATTTTCAATCATCAGAGAACTTGGTAAGCCAAAGGCCATCTACTTTAGCCTGGACTTCAGAAAAATAAATTCCAAATAGTAAAAGGCCCAGCACAGATCCTTGTGGTATGCCGCTGCTAATGGGTCTACTGGTAGAGGTGGAGGCACCAACTTTGACAGTATGTATTCAGTCAGTGAGTCAATTGGCTACCCATCCAGTGATGTAAGGGTTAATCCCAAGTTTTTTTATTTCTCCAAGACCTTTGGGTTTCTAATACCATGACAAGAATGGACCCCATTCCTAAGTCAAAGTATGACTAAAGTTCATGAAATTAGTATTGTTTCAGTCTTTGATGATAGCCAGAAGTGCTCTTCACAGCACCAGCAATGTATCCAGTAATCACTCCTTCTGCAATTCATATGGAGTAAAAAGTATTGGTAATATATATATGATTATAAATTATTTTTTATAAGACATGTTGCTTCTACTACAATTATTATACTACTATTGGAACTGTCTGGGTATCCTTCTTCCACTTTGCTTTCATTTCTGCCTGCAAATCCTGGTATTTTATAACTTTGTATCTCTCTGTACATAAGACACTTTAGCCTCTAGATTTAGCAATTTCAATAATCAGTGCTACTTTTATCTTAATTTCATGAACTAGTATATCTGGCTTTTTCTCATCTATTTTTTGAACTGTTGGTAATGGGTGAGTCCATGTGATATAAACATCTTTTTCTATAATGCTTTGCGGTTCATGTTTTCAGTGCTTTTCAGTTACTTCAGTATTATAGTGATTGCACAAACTCCAACGCAACAGTCTTGCCACATTATTGTCTTTAAGTATACAGTCCTTCACTCATTAGTATATCACAACCAGTGACAAGATGTTTCCAATTCTGTTTTACAAAACCTACATTTCTCTGTTTCTCCCACATGTTCAATGGACTTTGTAAACCAACATGTACGTAGTCCACTATCTTGGGCCGCCAATATTAACCTTTTGTCTTTTGGGATCAATTTACCTCTCCTTAAGCATTCCTGTTTTCAATCATGGTCAATATGAAGTTGTTTCAATAGTTTTCTATACTTGCAACTGTATTTATACATTTTCCACATTTCTTGCCTTTTCATCTGATCCTTCACCTTATATTCTTTCTTTTGTTTTTGGCACATTCAATGCTGCCTGATTTTTATCTACTCTTGGTTTGATTTCCTTTCCCACTTCACACTGATATGCTTATGCCAAACAAAGTACAGAAGTCATCTTAGACTTATTCTCCTCATGTTTTGAAACTTTCACCACATTTGGATATTGTAAGATCAGCCGATATGCATAGGTTCATAGGTTCATAGGTAGGTACTAGGCTATCTGCCTGAGGGCATTTATAAGCCTAGCCAGAGTGTGTCAGCTTTTGCCACCCCATTGATTAATTAACTGAGCCTCTGTCAAGCAGAGACAATGAAGTGATCCCATGGGGTGTATTTTCTGTTACCCATCCACTCAACAAGGTTTCTCTTGAAGAGTGTTAGTGAGGGGCTATGCCTAATGTAGTTAGGAATTTTGTTCCAAAGCATGGGGAGCCTCTGTGACAGGAATCTATCCCTCCAGCATGTTCATAGGTTCATAGGTTCATAGGTTGGTACTAGGCTATCAGCCCCAGGGCCTATACAAGCCTAGCCATAACAATTCCCTGGTTATTTCTTCCCACACTATTTACTTCCCTGGACCCCTGTCTAGCAGGGTGACTGACATGATCCCCAGGGTGAATTTCCTTTCTCCCATCCAATCGTCAAGGTTCCTCTTGAAGAGGACCAAAGAGGCACTCTGCTTGACATGTATGGGCAATCTATTCCAGAGTCTGGGGAGTCTCTGGGTCAGGAACCTATCCCTCCAGCATGTTTTGTTTATTGTGATGACAAGGTTTAGATCCCTGGAGTGTGTGGCTCTGAGGGATTGGGATTTCTTTAAGTGTAGCATGTCCAACAGCTCTGGGTTTGACGTGGCCTTGTATGTTAAGCAAAGATCGCCTCTGAGTAGACAATATGCGACAGAGTATAGCTGGAGTTTTTTAAGGTGGTCAGCATAGGGCATCTGCTTTAGGCCTGTGATTCTTTTAGTGAGGTATTTCTGTGGCCTTTCCAGTTGTTGCAGATGTCTTGAGAGGTACATACCAAATGGGGCATTGTATTCTATAATGGGTCTAATGAGGGATGAGTACAGTGGGACAATGACCTCCTTTTTTCTGGATGAAAAGCCCTTAGTGATGAGGTGTGCCACATAGAAGGATTTCCTGACTGTTGTGGCGATGTGGTTATCGAAGATGAGACCACTGTCCACCTGTGTCCCTAAGTCTCTTATCAAACTTTCAGTGTTTAGTGTACTGCCACCTATATGGTAATTCATGGATACATGTTTTTCCCAAAGGGATAACTATACATTTCTTGGCATTGAGCTTGAGCCCATGGCTCTGGCACCAAGCATCTGTTTCTGTAAGGCCCTTTTGTAGAGTAGCCACATCATTTGGGGATTCAATAATGGCTCTCAGTTTGCAGTCATCTGCAAACTTTGTTATCCAGAGTCCCTTAGTGTTGGCCTGTACTTCAGAGAAGTAGATGCCAAACAAGAGTGGTCCCAGGACTGAACCCTGAGGTACTCCACTTGTCACTTGTCTGGAGCTGGATTTGGAGTCAGCTACTTTCACAGTGTGGATCAGTAAACCAGTTAGCAACCCATTGGGTGATGTAGGGATTAATGCCCAACTTAGTAAGTTTATCTATGATTCCAGAGTGGGGGATGGTGTGAAAGGCCTTGGCAAGGTCTAGATTGGCTGTGTGGACCACCTTACCCTTGTCCATGGCTCTGGAGACTGATTCGAAGAAGTCAATCAAGTTCAGGAGACAAGATCGGCCCTTCATGAACCCAAACTTGGTGGGGTCCAGTGTTTGAAGGTTGCCAATGTCTTTGTTTATAAGTTCCATGATAATACGCTCCATGGCCTTGCAGATAAGGCTTGTCAGACTGATGGGACGGTAGTTTCTGGGATCCAAGGTGGATCCCCCCTTGTGGTGTGGGATAACTGTAGCTGTGCTCCACTCAGTGGGCACAAAACCTGAGGTGAGGCTATGATTAAACATGACACTTAGGTGAGGTGCCAGTTCATATTGTAGTTCATGTAGTACACAGCCCAGGATGTCATCTGGTCCCATGGATGCTGTATTCTTAGCTTTGGAGAGTGCGTTTTTTACCTGTGTGGCCGTTATTACCGGAATTTGGCAATCTTCCAGTATTGAGATGGGCCATTTAGGGGGTGAGAGGGGATGAAGTTGGCACTGAATCGATCTGCCAGGATATTGGCAATATCCTTGGGATCAGTATATTTAATGCCATTCTGTTTTAGCTCAGAGCAGATCTGAGCATTGCCATTTAGATTCTTGACATAGTTATAGAATGCCTTGTTGTTGTCTTTGGAATCTTTGGCAATTTTATTTTCGTAACTAGCTTTGGAGGATTTTATGAGGGATCTCAGTTTCTTACTGAGACTGGTAAGGAAGTTTTTTGTATCCTGGGATTTTCTTCTTTTCTGCAACAGTTTCTTCCTTTTGTTGTAATGTTCTACTTATTGTTGTGGCGAGGTTTAGCTCACTAGAAGGCGTGGCTCACAGTGACTTGAATTTCTTTAGGTGGAGCATGTCCATCAATTCTGAGTTGGACATGGCTTTGTAAGTCAGGCAGAGATCACCTCTGAGTAAGCGATATGCCACTGAGTACAGCCAGAGTTTTTTCAGTCAGGCTGCATAGGACATATGTTTGAGGCCAGTAATCCTCTTGCTGAGGTATTTTTGTGGTCTTTCCAGCTGTTGGAAGTGTTTTGTGAGGTACATCCCAAATGGGGCATTGTACCCTATGATGGGTCTGATGAGTGACGAGTAGAGGGGCACTATAACCTCTTTATTTCTAGATGTGAACCCTTTAGTAATTAGATGGGCCACATAGAAAGATTTCCTAACTACTTTGGTAATATGATTGTTAAAGGAGAGATTACTATCTACCTGGGTCCCCAGATCTCTTATTACCTCTTCTGTATTAAGGGGGCTGCCACCTATGTGGTAATTCATGGGTGTTTTGTTTTTCCCAAATGGGATGACTATGCATTTTTTGGCATTTAGCTTGAGGCCATGACTTTGACACCAGGTGTCCATCTCAGTAAGGCCCTTTTGGAGAATGTCCATGTCAGCCGGAGAGTCAATTATGGCTCCCAGTTTGCAGTCATCGGTGAACTTGGTCAGCCATAGTCCTCCTGTGTTTGCCTGTAATTCTGAGAAGTATATGCCGAACAATAGGGGTCCCAGGACCGAGTCTTGTGGGACACCACTTGTGACTGGTTTAGAGTCGGACACGGAGCCTGCTATTCTTACCGTGTGAGTTCTGTCTGTAAGCCAGTTGGCAACCCATCTCATGACGAAGGGGTTTATGTTCAGGCTGGTGAGTTTTTCTGTAATACCCAAGTGGGGAATGGTACCGAAAGCATTGATGAGGTCAGGTTAGGCTGTGTGAACCACCTTTGCCTCATCTATGGACTTGGTGACTGTCTTGAAAATGTCAACCAGGTTTAGTAGGCATGATCTGCCCTTAAAACCCAACTGGGTCGGGTCAAGTGTTTGGAGGTTCTTAATGTCTTTGTTAATGAGTTCCATGATGATGCGCACCATAGCCTTGCAGACCAGGCTAGTCAGGCTTATAGGGCGATAGTTACCAGGGTCAGTTATGGCCCCTCCTTTGTGGTGTGGAATAACCATTGCTGTGTGCCATTCTATAGGCAGGTGGCCTGTGGAGAGGCTGAGGCTGAACATCGTGTTTAGGTGGGGGGTAAGTTTGTTCTGTAGTTTGTGCAAGACACAGCCTGGGACACCATCTGGCCCCATTGATGCTGTGTTTTTGGCTTTTGACAGGGCTGTTTTCACCTGTGCGTCTGTGATTTCTGGGACACTACACTTTTCCAGGATTGTTGTGGGCTTTTTTGGGTGTGAAGTTTGCACTGAATCTATCTGCTAGGATATTGGCAATATCAGTAGGTTCAGTATATTTTGTGCTATTTTGCACTAGCTCAGTGCATATCTGCGAGTTGCCACTTAGATTCTTAACATAGCAGTTCTATGATTGCAGATGTATACATGTAATCAGTTTTGAGGAGGCCCATACCTCCTTCAGAACTGGGAATATATAGTATTGGTATACATTGACGTTTATAAATGATTGGATGAGCAGCTGGGAGAGTTACTCAATGATATCTGAGTGGCGGATTGTGTCAAAAGCCTTGGCTAGGTCAAGATAGGCAGTATGCACTGTCTTACCTTCATCAAGTTTTTGGTGACTTTCTCAAAGAAGTCTTCTAGGTTTAATGAGCATGAGCTACCCTTAACAATGCCAAACTGAATTGGGGTCTAAAGATTGAAGGTCACCTAAGTCTTTGTTGATAAAGTCTCTGCCATTTTTAATTTCTCCAAGTCTTTTGGGTTTCTAATACCATGATGGGAATAGACCCCATTCCTAAGTCAAAGTACGATTAAAGTTTATGAAATTAGTATTGTTTTACTCTTTGTTGTCAGCCAAAAGTGCTCTTCACAGCACCCGCAATGTGCCCAGTAATGACTCCTTTTACAATCCATACATTGTTTCATGAATTCATAACACATCTAAAGACGATTGTAAATTTTTTTTTATAAGACCCGTTGCTCCTACTACTATTGGAATTGTCTGGGTATCTTTCTTCCACATGGCTCTCATTTCTGCTTGAAGATCCAGGTATTTTATGACTTTGTGTCTCTCTGTATGCAAGACACTGTAGTCACTGGGTGTGGAGATTTCAATGATGACTGCTACTTTTGTCTTCTTTTCTTGGACCACTATATCCGGTTTTCTAGCATCTATCTTTTGAACTGTTGGTATTGGGTCATCCCATGTGATATAAACTTCATCATTTTCTGTGCTTCTTTGTGTCTCATGTTTCCAGTGTTTTTCAGCCACTTCAGTACCATAATGTTTGCACAATCTCCAGTGTAACAGTCTCGCCACATTATTATGCCTTTCAATATACAGTCCCTCTGCCATTAGTGCATCACAACCAGCAACAAGGTGTGTGACTGTTTCCAATTCTGTTTTCCAAAACCTACATATGATGTCTGTTTCTCCGACATGTTCAATGGACTTTGTAAACCAGCGTGTACGTAGCCCACTATCTTGGTCTGCCAATATTAACCTTTCATTTCTTGGTTTGAATTTGCCTCTCCTTAACCATTCCTGCATTCGTTCTTAATCAACATCAGGCTCTTCCAGAAGATTCCACATTTCTTGCCTTCTCATCTAGTCTTTCACCTTATATTCTTTCTATTGTTTTTTGGCATATTCAGTTGCTGCCAGGTTTTTATCCACTTCTGGTTTGATTTCCATTCTTGCATGACGTTGCTATGCTTCTGCTAAATTAAGCAGAGACGTCATCTTAGATTTATTCTCGTCATGTTTCAAAACTTTCACTATATTTGGATCTTGTAATGTCAGTAAATATATGTGGAGTCCCACTATTGCAGATCTATACATGTAATCAAAGGAGGACAAGCCCTCCTTTGGAACAGTGAATATATAATCTTGGTGTACACTGATTTTTATAAATTATTTGGTAAGCATGAAGCATGCTTTTTGTTTTAATATCCAGTCTATCTAACACTTTTTGGGGCCAGTCAATCACTCCAAATCTATAAGTTAGGACAGGAAAAGCAAATTGATTTATAGCTTGGATCTTATTCCTAGATGTCAATGCTGTTTTCAGGATTAATTTAAGTCTTATAAAGTACTCCTTACTGAGTTTTATTTGCATTTGTTAGTGTTTTATTGCTGATCCTTCATTAATTCCCAAGTATTTTTACACTCCCTCTTGCTCAAGTTCTTTTATATCACATTCTTCTCCCAAACTGATGTTTTCCTGGTGCTGCAGTTTTCCTTTTTTAAAGGTTGCTTTTGCACATTTATCAAGACCAAATGACATTCCAATATCATCTGAAAATGTTTTGACAACCTGCAGCTGTGCTTTCAGTTCCTCATCTGATGAGCTATACAGTTTTAAATCAATGACAAATCGAAGATGAGAAGTCATTAGACTTTGTTGTTTTCTAGGAGCCAAATTGTAGCCATGGCCTAAGCTGTTAAGTAAACAGTTTAACAGATTAATGGCAAGGCAGAATAGCAATGATGACGGAGTCACCCTGGAATATCCATCTTTGAATTTTTATCCCTAGGATAATAATCTGTCCTTTATCATGGCTTAATTGCAAAGTGGTCTGCCACTGTTTCATGGTTACTGTAATGTAGTCAATCAGTGTAGGGTGTATCTTATACATTTTTAAGCACTCTTTTATCCATGAATGTGGGATACTATCAAATGCTTTTTTGCAGTCAATCCATGCCATACTTAGATTCTTCCCCTTCTTACAGTTCTCCACTATAACTTTAACAACAAATGACCATTTGTTCCATATGACTTTCTTTTATTGTCCTTTTGTTTTACTGTCATAATTGAATTTTCATCTCAATGACTATAAACTCTGTCGGCATCAATTCCCATGTATAGTTTTTATGTCGTTGGAAGACAAGTTATTGGTCTATAATTTTTAGTCTAGCTTGCAGGTTCACTCTTAAGTAAGATCATTGTTTTTCCTGTTGTTAACCAGTGTGGTGTGTGTTCAGGGTGTGCATATAAATAGTTCTTCCTCATGGCTAAATCCTCATGCAAAGAAGTTAATACTTTAATCCAAAAGTTAGGTACTGCATCTGGGCCTGGGGTTTCCCAGTTAAAGGCTTTTCTCAACTTTGTTTCAATCCCTCTGGCTGTTATTTCATCCCGTTTCATATCCTGTACCTTTAAACTTCTCATTCTTTCTTTTACTTCTTCTAACCATTTAGCATCTTTGTTATGTTCCAGAGGATCTTCATAGATACTTCTCCAAAATGTATCTACTTCCTCTTTTTTGGTGGTCTTTCAATTCCTTTTGCCTTATTTGCCAATTCTCTGCAAACTTATTGGGTCATCAATAAAGTTTTTATTTTGTACTTTTCCCTTATATTTATTTTCGTATCTTCAAAGTCTTTCCGCCTGTTTTGAAATTTTAGTTTTTTATCTCCAGTAGTGGATAATAGATCCTGGTCTGTTCTAATACTGCTCATTGGTTTTATCACATCTATCTTTCTTAGTATTTTTGTTGATCTATTTCCTCTTCTATAATCTTCTAACAATGATACTTCTTGTCTTAGCTGCTTTATAGTTTTCTCTATTTGATATTTCCATGATGGTATTCACTGTTACCCCCTCTTTTCTCTCACTACCCTATGTTCCTATGGTAGTATTTTATCAGTTATTAATTTAACAGCAATATATTCTGGTTACTTCTGTTATATCGCATGGATCTCTATGGACAGTCCTAATTACTGTGTTCATTTGTTTTTTCAAGCTTCTGACATTTGGGGTTTTATTAAGCTTCTGAAGTCTATTTCCCTCATTGATCTTGATATATCTGTTTTTCTCTATTAAATCAAGCAACTCTTCTCTTAACTCATTTTCTTCCATACAGAGGCCACATCCCTTGTTTTCTGTTTCCTGCGGGTGTTCTATAGAAAGTTCTATAGCGTCTTCCTGTGGCACATTCTCTTCAATTTCACCCTGTGTCATCTGTTGTTTTGTGACATGTGAACTCATTGGCCTATCATTCCTCATCATTGACTTCATCAGAGTTTCCACAGTTTCCTGTTCCTTTCCTTGCTTTTTAGCTTCAAATGAACATTTTTACTGATTTCCTGTGGAAGGCTCCAAATTATCTTGATATGTCACCTGACCAATAGCTTCCTGTTCTGGTTTCTGCTTAATTTGGATATCCATTGCTCTATCTTATTGTGGTGCTTTCTGTATTCAATTTACTACACTCTTTGCAGCTGTTCCATAATCTCAATTTCTATTTCTTTGACTTCTCCATTACTAATCTCTTTTTCTACTTTTCCTCTTAGTCTTCTTATTTTTTGTATTGTAAAGTTTTCCATATCTGGATTCCTTTCCCTATATTTTTCTTCAAATATCTTTGGTGCTGCTCTTTTTGTATTGGTTAGTTTTGCTTTCTCCTTTGCATAAATATTACACCTTATTAAATCTCTTTTCCTTTCCCATATCCATATTTCTTCTTCACATGTCTCCTGATCTTCTTGCTTTTCCTTATTCTGGAGACTCACTCCATCATGCTGTGATGTAGTCTGTTTTAGACCTTCTACATTAAATCCTTCACTTTGCAGGCACTCCACAACTTCAACTTCTATTTCTTTAACTTCTGCTTTACAAATTGTCTTTTCCACATTACATCTCTGTGCTATTAATCTTTTAATTGTGAAATTTTCCATATCTGGATGCCTTTGCCTGTATTTCTCTTCGAACATCTTTGAGAGTGCCTTCTCTATATTAGTTAACTTGACTTTTTCCTTTGTATAAATATCGCACCATACCAAATCTCTCATTCTTTCCCATGTCCATATTTCTTTTTTATATTTTTCAAATATCTCTAGGTTTTGTTGTTTATATTTTCTCACTTCCTCAGATGCTTCTTTTTCCAAACAGAAGGTCCATGATGATTCTTTCCATGGCCTTTCAGATGAGGCTGGTTAGACTTATGGGTCTATAGTTCCCAGGGTCAGTTGATGGCCCACTTTGTGTAAGAGAATTACTGTTGTTCTCTACTCTACTGGAACAAAGCCAGTTCTCAGGCTATGGTTAAAGAAAACAGCGAATGGGTCCTCTGGGTACTGTTTTAGATTGCTTAATCTGGTCCCATTAAGGCCATGTTTTGGCCTTTGAGAACACAGATATGACCTGATCTATTGAGATACTAGGCAGAGAATGATGTCAAGTATGCTTTAGGGTATGCCTGCTGGGGATATTGGGTGAAGTTTGCACCAAATCTGTCAGCTAACATGTTGGAAATTTCTTCCGGTATACTATGAGTGGTATCATCTAATACCAGTTTGGCTCATAGCTAGGCATTCCCTTTTAAATTTTGGACACAGTTAAAGAATGCCTTATGATTATCCCTAGCTAGGGATACTATTTTATCTTCATCATTAGCTTTAGAAAACTTTACAAGATTTCTGATTTGCTTATTCAAGCTGTGGAGACAATTCTTCCTCTGCTGAGTTTGTTCCCTGTTGTTCTTAGATATCAGTTTCTTCCTTTTGTTATACAACCTTTTTATAATAGAGGTCTACCAGGGTGGCTTGTTTTTTCATGAGGACCTAGTTCTAATCCGGTCAGGTATGCAGTTACTTAAGCGTTTATACTGGGCATTTGTGTACACCTCTGTATAGGAGTTATTGTTGTATGTGATTGTGGGGGGTATAAAACTTTTTATACCATTGCTTAGTAGGCTGTAGTTTGCTTTGGAAAAGTTTTTTAGTTTTTGGCTCCTATGGTGGTGACAGGTCCAATAGTTATTTTGAACGAGACAGATTTATGGTCCAACCTTACCAGGGAGAGCATCACACAGGGGGGAATACAGTGACCCTTCATGTTGGTGAGTACTATGTCTAGGACATTTGAGCCCCTTGTGGGGATGCAGATTACCTGTTCTAGAGCATTTGTATTGACAAAGTCGAGGAACCTCTGGCCAAGCATGTTCGTGCTCATATGTCGCCCAGGATAGTTGAAAATCTCCCATGACTAAGGTGTTAGGCTGTATGGCGAGTAACTCCAGTAAGTCCAGGTAGGTGGTGAATTTTTCTTGGTTCATGGTGGGGGACTTATAGCTAGTAATGATATGGTATGGTATTCTGCCTATAGATAATTGGATAAGGAGTAGTTCAAGAGAGTTGTACTGTTTGACCAGTCTCGAGTTGTACTTCACTCTAACAAAGATGGATACACCTCCACTTTTGGTTTTCATGCTCACTTTAAGGTCTAAATGTGTGGAAGGCATTGTAGCCTTGCACAGTTAGGATGCTCTCCATGACCTTGAACCATGTCTCAGTGACTGCACAGACGTCAATATCTTCCAAGGTGAGGAGTGCTTCCAGGGAGTACAGTTTCATTTTTAGACACCTAGCTTTAAGCAGCAGATCCTTGAGCTTGTCTCAAGTGGATTTTGTTACATCAGAAAGACACTATGGGGGAGGCAAGCACCTTTGCCAGTATCCGAAAGTCTAGAGGACAGACCATCTCTGGCAAAGCAGCATTGCCTGTCGACCATGTCTTCCCAAGCTGACAGATACTGGATCACCCAGGACTGACACCACAGACTTAGCCAATTGCTGAAGTTGATAATTCTTTTATATATTGTGGCATCATCCTGGGTGAATGTAAATTGTTGCTTAGGGCTAGGGCCATACCCACCTGGGACACATAATCTGAGAGTTCAGTCATGTCTCTCATCATATAATCCAGAGAGGTACATCTCAAGTCATTCACCCCAACATGGACTATGACAGAGTCATAATGGTACTTGTTTTTGAGTGCCTTGAGTACATGTGTGATTTGATGGATCCTGGCACCTGACAGGCAGCTGACCCTGACCTTCTCTTTGCCCATCCTGGTGAGGGGGACATCTGTGTGTCTCACTATGGAGTCACCTATGAACAAAACAATAGATTTTGAGGTGTTTTGCCTTAGGGATGTATTTGCTGAGACACTGGTATATCTGTTATTATGTTGAAGTTGATCATTTTTTGTATATATTGTGGCATCATCCTGGTTGAATGTAAAATGCTGCTTAGGGCTAGGGTCATACCCACCTGGGACACATAATCTGAGAGTTCAGTCATGTCTCTCTTCATATAATCTAGAGAGGTACATCTCAAGTCATTCACTCCAACATGGATTATGACAGAGTCATAATGGTACTTGTTGTTGAGTGCCTTGAGTACATGTGTGATTTGATGGATCCTGGCAGCTGACAGGCAGCTGACCCTGACCTTCTCTTTGTCCATCCTTTTGAGGGGGACATCTGTGTGTCTCAATATGGTGTCAACTATGACCAAGACATTAGGTTGTGAGGTGTTTTGCCTTAGGGATGTATTTGCTGGGACACTGGTATATCTGTTATTATGTGTAGTGGTTTCTATTTGCATAGTAATGTGTCCAAGTGGTTTATGTTTGGGAGGTCTCTGATCTTTTGGTAGGTTTCTAGTGAGTACCTCCACATATGTGGGTTCATGTATCATGAACTTAATTTGTGTGAGAGGTGAAGTGTGTGTGCTGACAGCCTATTTGATGTCTGGTTTGTTGTTACATGAGAGAATTAATTCCAATTTCATAGTGTAAGTACATTTCTCACATATGGTATTTTTTGTTTTAGGAGTAAGTCGTAGTTGGTATACATGAAGCAATTACTACACTGCCTCAGGATGCCCATGTCAGTCAGGCTGGCTGGTGAAATGATGGGAAACTGCCTGTCCATTATAGCAGGTTTATACCGTACATATTATTAGGGAAGGGAGTGGGCTAGTTTGACAATTTTATGTGCTAGGGCTAACAAAGGTGCTTATTCTGTTGAAGGCTCTGGATAATAACTGTGGCAACGCTGCTCACTGCGCAACTGAGTTACCTGTAGTGCAACAGGGAAACTTGGGAGGGTTCCACTGACAGATGTCTACAGAAAAATTGAGTTTCAATGCATTTGCGTCTATACAGGGCAGCACTAACTTCTGTTGCATGGTGTGCTGCAATGTGTAAAAGCAAGGCTTAAATACAGACAAAATTAAAACCCTTTTCAGCTAATCTAACAGTAGGAAAGCACACAATGAACCTTTCTCCAGCACTCCTCAGCTCAGACAAGGCTGGAGCCACACTCTTCTGCCACAAGAGTGATGGAGAGTCCTTCCTAATGTAAGATGGCTGATTTAGTGCTCATGTATATCAATAGAATGTGAGATTTAGTAGGTCTGAATTTACTCTATGCTATCTAGGTATCAGAACAGTGCAAATCAAGTGTAGAGAAGTGCAAAAATACTTAGTGCTCTTTTGTGTGTTTCCCAGCTCAGACAGTCCAGGTAAACCCCTACTGCCACTAGATGAATAATCCCAGTCCTCCTAATGTAAAAGCATGGTAAAGGAGTGTCTGGAGAGAAAGTCTACCACAAACAAACTCAAAAGGTACAAAATGCTACCACAAACAAACGTAAAGATATGGCTACAGAAGTGCACTTTAAACAGCTTATAAAAGTGTGATTATTCAATAAAAGTACTTTGCTTTGAATAAATGAGCCAAGAGCCACTCAATTGCACAGAATTTATAAAGGCACTAAAAACAAGATAAAATGATTAATAAGCACTCCAGCCAATAAAACTACCTTCAGAAATGTCAAGTGTTTCCCCAACCTAAACAGACCAGACTACCTCCCAGTGTTCTAGATGGAAAAATCCACTGACCTCTTTTGATATAAAAAATAGTGTTTGCTTGGATGTAATAATATACTTCCTTATCTAACAGCCAGCTAGATAATAAAGTCAGATAAAGTAGAACAGACAGTGAGAGGCGACATGCACTTTTTCAATATAAGCACATGGAAAGGCAAATAAATAATTCAGGATATCAACAGCAGTGTAGAAATGGAGGAGCTAATTAAGTCATATCTCTCTATTCAAAAGGGGTTTCACATTTGTTCCACACTTTAAATGTGACATAGGCAAAATTCTGATCAATTTGAAACTGTATGTGAGATTGCTAAACTTAAAAATGTTTTTTTCTAAAGACAAGATACCTGGAGAGATTAACACTGACACTAGAGCCATCACACTTAAAAGATCTAGCACATTCATACCACCCAGTAATTCAATTATTCAAGTCTACGAATCTTTATGTGAGTCACAAATACGGAGGGAACTAAAGAAAAAACAAGTGATAAAGGACAATTTAACTGATACCGAGAGATTCTGTATTGCAGAGCTTTGTGGCAACAATAAATACAGAATCATGAAGCCGGATAAGGGAGGTGGTGTAGTGATCATGCCAAAGTTAGACTACATCAATAAAATGGTAACCATGTTAGAAAATGAAGAAACTTATAACAAAGTTTCTAAATACGAGGTACAAAGAGCATACACAAAAATTGATTGGCTACTATATGACTATTTGATGGAGAGCATGATCAACACACAAGAATATGATTTTTTAGTTGTTGAATATCCAATCACTCCCACTATATTCGGCATACCTAAAGTACACAAAAATATTCAAAATCCACCTTTTAGACCAATCGTTTCTGCTAAAAATTCTAAGCTAGAAACAATAGCCAAATTTGTAGATGTACATTGCAAAGGTATCAGCATGAACTTTCCACATATAATCAAAGACTCCTGGCATTGTTTAGAAAAATTAGAGAATTCAATGAAAACTACAAAGGGGAGAAGTACTTTATGTTAACGATAAACGTTATCAATTTGTTCAGCATCATACCACATAAAGAAGGACTTCTATATTTTGAAAAAATTTTTAGACAAATATAGTGGCTAACACATTGTTAAACGGAAACTTTTAGTTGATCTCATGGAAATGATACTAAATAATAATTATGTTTTTTTGGAAGGGGAACATTACAAACAATGCACAGGAGTAGCAATGGGGGCTAGATGCGCCCCCACTTATGCTAACTTAGTTTTAGCATACTGGGAGACCGAAGAAGTTTTTGCATCAAGCTATTGGGAGAATATTATTTTTTATGTAAGATTCCTGGATGACATTCTGATCTTCTGGAAAGGGGAAGAAAGTGAAATAAAAAAATTTATACATTATTTAGACAAAAGTACTAGCTTTCTAAAGTTCACATTTCAAACATATTTTGAACAGTGTGACTACTTAGATATAAGAATGTACAACAAAAATGATAAGATTGACTCCAACATCTTTCGTAAAAAAACATATTCAAATAGTTATTTACATTATGACAGCAACCATCCCCACTTCCAAAAGAGAAATTTGGTGAAAGGCCAATTGGTTAGACTTTCACGTATCATCAGTGACGATCGGAATTTTTTGGAAGAGAGTAGGTATTTACAGGATATGTTTGCTGAAAGAGGCTATCCACAAAACTTATTAGACTCTTTAACCAAGGAGGTATTAAGGGATAGGGATACAAAATACAAACCGATAATTTGTAGTGGAGTAAATATAAGGTTAAAAGAACAAGATTTGACAAGTAAGAAGGATTCATTTATTATACCTTATAATGTTAACTCTAAAGCAATAGTAACGATTTTAAATGACACTTGGAATTGTGTGATAAACAATAGCAGAGAACTTCAAGAAACCCTAGGTACACACCCGAGAATTACATACAGTAGGGGCACCAATCTGAAAGAGATTTTTGAAAGCAGGACAGAAAGATTTAAAATATCTAAAATGAAAAAATGTGGATTTTGTAAAAGTTGTAAATATATTAATGACGGACCTTACTGCACAGTACATGACTATGGTAAAACACTTCAATGCCCTGGACTATGTAATTGCAATACGAAATGGGTCATTTACTTAGCTAGTTGCACTTCATGTCCTGCATACTATGTAGGTAAGACTAAGAGAAAATTAAAGGAAAGAATTATGGAACATGTAAGAGACATCAAACACAAAAAGGAAACTAATGCTCTTTACACGCACAGTACTACATGTTGTAATTTCAAAAGATTCATCTTTTTCATTATAGATAGAATACATAACCCCTGGGAAAAGGAAGGGGATTTGGATAACCTACTGTTAACAAAAGAATGTTTGTGGCAACTTCATTTTAATGCCAGCACTACACCAGGATTGAATGGGCACATTAGCATTGCGAGTATTCTTAAACACAAATCCATTTGTGTCTAATTTGAGTTTTATCACAATCTAACAATAACAATTTTCTAAAAAAACATGTTGCAGTACTATTATCAGGTCTAAATAGTATTATTTACTTTATTTTATACATCTATTTTACACATTTAAAAAAAAAAAAAAAAAAAAATTATTTAGATGTTACAGATTGCAAACATACTTTCCAATAGACACAATTGCATTATACATTTTATACACATACTTTTACAATTTATAAATTATATAATTTATAAATTATAAATTATATATTATTTCATTTTAGCGTGAACATTTATGAATTGTATTTAGAAAATCAAATGACTTTTATATATATGATATCATAACTATTTATTTATTTATTTATTTATTATATATTAAATTTAATATAGTGTTACTGGTATTTTTTATACACATCATTATTTATTTATTTATTCAATAATATTGTACTTATTTACATATTTAATACATTTATTTTTATTTTTTATTTTACATTGTATTTATATAGAGATTATTTACACAGTTATTTATTAAATTGATTATCATATAAATATACATAGGTTATGCCCTCACTATTTCTTATTAGGTTCTAACAATAACATTACAATTCATAAAGAATTTTTTAAAAAAGATTATTTAAGTTATATTTATAAATATCAGTTTAGTCCATGGTTAAATATTTTAAATTTTAATATAAACACAAAAAATATAATACAGAAACAACAAAGTGTTTAGTATTTTGGACTTCAGTGCAGCTTACCAACGAAACTATTATTCAATTGACAATTTGTTCTGCATAGTTAATTAATTAATTTATTAACAATTTAGTTAGTATATAAGGCTGGTGTAAAGAACTGTTAGATGTACTCTGATGAAACCCGCATTGATTTGAGCGGGTGAAAGCGCTCAGTATTTTCGTTGATATTTTGGATTTTAAACTGCTTTTTATTTTTTATTTTTCGTTGTATTTTGTGTGAGTAATAAAATCTTCTGGATGCCCAGGATATTGCTTTTGTTTTACTAGGAGCTAATTAAGCTCAATTTACAGTAGTGGTGGGCAGCTTAAAATCACCAGGTTTAAAATAGATCAAAAACCGGGAGTGTGGGTGGGAAAACCCGCACAAAATCACCAGCAATGCTTTAATTTATGCAGGCTTGAAATCCTTTCAGACAAAGGCCCAACATTTCACTGAATATTTCAATATCACTCAAGAGGCAGTTTAACCAAGGAAAAACATGTGAAATCTGCAGTCTAGATAGAACAAAAACACCAGGCCAAGCAGATTTCTTAAAATAAAAAATAAAATGGAGCAAGTAACAGAAAGCAGCTCTACCAGTCACAGACAAAAAATATAAGTTTACTTTCCTTGCCCAGCAGGGAATTACCAGCAGTGCTTTAGTTTGTGCAGGCCTGAAATCTTTTCAGACATAGACAAAGGCTCAGAATTTCATTGAGTATTTAAGTATCACTCAAGAGAGAGTTTAACCAATGAAAAAACACATGTGAAATGTGCACCTTAGATAATTTAAGTGTCTACCTCTCACAGAGAACAAAAACACCAGACCAAGCAGATTTCTTAAAAGAGAAAATGAAATGGAGCGGGTAATAGAATGCAGCTCTATCAGTCACATTCAAAAAAATACAGGTTTACTTTCCTCACCCAGCAAGGGATCATGAACAGTCCTTTAGTTTATTTGGGCTTGAAATCTTTTCAGACAAAGACCAAGGCTACTTCGTCATGCAAAGGAGATAGCTACAGAGATGTAGTAGCTTTATTATCTGAGAGGGTGCAAGTTACATTAGCTAGATTTTGCACTGTGCTTATTTCTAGGATAGATTCACAAAATAGTCAAGACTACACAACCTTTATAAGGACTTCATTAAGAAGGTATGTTAATTCTCAAAAGGATAAAGAAGTCTGAACATGTCCATTAAACAATACATATGATAAGTTGTTTAAGCACCTTTTTAGATTTATTATATTACTCAGCATCTTGGGATGAACAATCGAATATTATATCTTGCACTACACTAAAATTTCCAACAAAATTTGATTTGCAGTTATCGTAATTAATTCTATCAGTAGCATGGAACTGTGATGAGAAAAGGTCTGAGGAGGTGTTATTGTTCAGACCATAAACAGTGCCTAAGAGGTTGCAACCTACAGTTGCTGAGAACTTGGCAATCATCCATTTATTTTCTGTTTTGTGCTGTTGGTCTAATAATAACCAGACAAGCTTCTTCTGGACCAGCAACAAAATAACTGTTTTAACTGGATGGGTGGAACTGAATAGATTAAGAAAAAAGTTTAGAACCATTTAAATATATATAGTTTTTGCACTATATTTTAATTCCTGAAAAAGTAGCATCTGCTGTCTAATGCTGATTATACAATCACCCCCTCATTAATATTCCAAAACGTGCACGCTGATTGGCCAGTGTGCCCATTGTAAATCCCACAATATACCAACAGAAAAAGGTACGGTCACCCAGATTTTTTTCCGTTGGTATAAAGTGTCCAAAACCTTTTTTTTTTTTAATAAAGAAAAAAAAAAACGGAGCAATGGAGACTTTCTTTTCTCCATTGCTTCCGTTTCAAAGCATTGATGTACTGGGTATAAAACGCAAGTCCAATACGCATGCGCAGTACATCAACACAAGGAAGCAGTATACCACCACCGGCGGAAGAACAGTAATGCGCCATTATACAAAGACCTTATTTAAGAAAAGTAAGTATTTTTTTCTTCTTAAATAATGTCATTGTATAATGGCAATATCCAACTCTGTGGTTGCGGTATATTGAACTGTGGGTAAATCTTCATTATACAACGACCCCCCATTAATATTCCAAAACATGCACGATGATTGGTCAGCGTGCACATTGTAAATCATTTTATAGTAATGGAAAAAGGTCTGGTCGCCCGCTCGCTATGAGACAGCTTTAAACAAAGTAACGGAGATCTTCCTATCTCCGTTGCTTTTTTTAAAGCTGTCTCGCTATGTTAAATTCCTTTAACATAGCGAGACAGTGTGTAAAAAGCAACGGCGATCTTGCTTTCTCCGTTGCTTTTTTCAAAATATTTTCCAGAGATCTCCATTGCTTTTTTTAAAGCTGTCTCGCTATGTTAAACTCCTTTAGCATAGCAAGACAGTTTGTAAAAAGCAACAGAGATCTTGCTTTCTCCATTGCTTCCACCCACAACTCTGATGTACTGCATAAGTATATACATGCGCAGTACATCAGAACTGCCGCAGAATACCAGACAGCTGCAGAAGGGCAACAAGGAAGCATTATACAATGCCATTATTTAAGAAAAGTAATTTTTTTTTCTTAAATAATGTCATTGTATAATAGCAATAACCCACTTCTGGGTGTGGGTAATGCTGGATTTACCCATGGTTGTCTATGTTTGGCCACTCGGGCTTCGCACTCATGACCAAACCACACTGACCGTGGGTAAATCCAGCATTACCCACACCCAGACGTGGGTTATTGCTATAATATACCACACCACTTCATTGGTTACTGCTTAAATATACTGGTAGAAATTGTTTCTCACCTGCA